>NW_021153081.1:0-472 GCF_002837175.3 Physeter macrocephalus | reverse complement strand
GTACTTGCTGGACCCTACACTTTTTTTTGCCTCTGTATCCCCCGTTTGGTAGTGTATTGCTCATTTTGCAGGAATTTTCTTCCAACGTGTGGTTTGTACCGTGAGCTTCGTTGGACGGCGACAACTTAAATTACATGGGGGAACGCAGCTAACTATTGATTGTCTACCACGCATCAATCATTCACATGTTGCTGAAATGGCACAGCTGAGCCACCGTTTGATCCAGCCACAGGGCAGTGTCGAATGGTCTCACAGTCGCCCACGCTTCCTAAGAGAAAACTAAAGTCCTCACTGTCGACTTACCGGAATGATACGGAATATGTTGGTGTGTCGCGGCGAGAAGGCGTGCAGCTCCCGTGTCTCGCATACAGTACTTCCAGAAACGAATAGAATGACGTGACGGGCGTGCGATATTGTTGAATTTTAGTCGTCGTCGTTGTGGAGACACACTTGCTCCTCTGAGAAGTCGTAC
>NW_021153080.1:0-2354 GCF_002837175.3 Physeter macrocephalus | reverse complement strand
GGATGAGGATCCAAATCGGAACCACCTCACACCAAAGCAACCATCACAATGGATGAGGAACCGAGAAGGAACCACTTCAGAGCAAAGGACCCACGTGAAAAAGGAGATGAGGAAACCAGCTGGAACCACCTCACACTTCATAATACTCATCATAAAGTGAATGAGAAAACACGTAACACCAAAGGGCCCACGTCACAAAGGGGAAGAGGAACCAGGTAGGAACCACGTCACACCAAACAACCATCACAAAGCATGAGGAACCGAGAAGGAACCACTTCAGAGCAAAGCGCCCACGTGAAAAAGGAGATGAGGAAACCAGCTGGAACCACCTCACACTTCATAATACTCATCATAAAGTGAATGAGAAAACACGTAACACCAAAGGGCCCACGTCACAAAGGGGAAGAGGAACCAGGTAGGAACCACGTCACACCAAACAACCATCACAAAGCATGAGGAACCGAGAAGGAACCACTTCAGAGCAAAGGACCCACGTGAAAAAGGAGATGAGGAAACCAGCAGGAAACACCTCACACTTCATCATACTCATCATAAAGGGGATGAGGAACCCAGCAGGAACCACCTCACGCCAAAAGGCTCACATCACAAAGGGGAAGAGGAACCCAGAAGGAACCACCTTACACAAAAAGGATGACATCACAAATGGGTGAAGCAACCCAGCAGTAACAACGTCACACCAAAAGGCCACATCAGAAAGGGGAAGAGGAACCCAGCAGTAACCACCTGACTCCAAAGGGCCCACATCACAGGGGGGATGAGGATCCCACTCGGAACCACCTCACACCAAAGCAACCATCACAAGGGATGAGGAACCGAGAAGGAACCACTTCAGAGCAAAGGACCCACGTGAAAAAGGAGATGAGGAAACCAGCAGGAAACACCTCACACTTCATCATACTCATCAAAGAGGGGATGAGAAACACAGCAGAAACCTCCTAACACCAAAGGGCCCACATGACAAAGGTGATGAGGAACCCAGCAGGAACCAACACACAGAAAAGAGCCCACACCACACAGGGGAAGAGGAACCCAGCAGGAATCACGTCACACCAAATGCCCACATCACAAGTAAGAGAAACCAAGTAGGCACCACTTCACACCAAAGGGCCCATTTCACAAAGCAGATGAATTACCCAACAGGAACCACCTCAAACGTCATTGTCCACATCACAAACGGGATTAGGAACACAGCAGGAAGCACCTCATACCAAAAGGCCACGTCACAAAGGGGAAGGGGAACCCAGAAGTAAACACCTCACACGTCAGCGTCCACAACATAAATGGCATGCGGAACTCATCAGGAACTTTCTCACATGAAAGCCCATATCACAAAAGGGATGGGGAACCCAGCATGAACCACCTCACACCAAAAACCCACATGAAAAAGGGTATCAGAAGCCCAGCAGGAACCACCTCACACCAAAAGGTCTACATCACAAAGGGTATGAGGAACCAGGCAGGAACCATGTCACACCAAGAGCCCACATCACAAAGGGGATGAGGAACCAAGCAGGAACCACCTCACACAAAAAGGCTCACATCACAAATGGCATAAGCAACCCAGCAGTAACAACTTCACACCAAAAGGCCACATCAGAAATGGGAACAGGAACTCAGCAGTAACCACGTAAGTCCAAAGGACCCACATCTCAGAGTGGATGAGGAACCCAGTAGGAACCACCTCATACCAAAGCAACCATCACAAGGGATGAGGAGCCAAGAAGAAACCACTTCAGAGCAAAGGGCCCACGTGAAAAAGGAGATGAGGAAACCAGCAGGAACCACCTCACACTTCATCATACTCATCATAAAGGGGATGAAAAACCCAGCAGAAACCACCTAACACCAAAGGGCCCATATCACAAAGGGAATGAGGAACCCAGGAACCACTTAACACCAAAGATCCAACATCCCAAACCACACGAGGAACCCAGCAGGAACCACCTCACCCAAAAAGGCTCACATCACAAATGGATAAGCAACCCAGCAGTAACAACCTCACACCAAAAGGCCACGTCAGAAAGGGGTAGAGGAACCCAGCAGTAACCCCATTACTCCAAAGGGCCCACATCTCAGAGGGAATGAGGAACCCAGGAGGAACCAACTCACACCAAAGCAACCATCACAAGGGATGAGGAGCCAAGAAGGAACCACTTCAGAGCAATGGGACCACGTGAAAAAGATGAGGAATCCAGCAGGAACCACCTCACACTTCATCATACTCATCATCAAGGGGATGAGAAACCCAGCAGAAAGCACGTAACACCAAAGGGCCCACACTACACAGGGGATGAGGAACCCAGCAGGAATCACGTTACACCAAATGCCCACAT
>NW_021153079.1:2089-2354 GCF_002837175.3 Physeter macrocephalus | reverse complement strand
CCGTAGCGAAAGGGCAACTAAGCGTACTCTTTTTGCCTATCCTTCGTAGTCTGCGTTATTATATACATATATCTGGCGTGTGTATACCTGTAGAGGCATCTCCAACGTATATACGTACAAATATGTAGAAACCGGTCGTGTAGACATACATGTGATATACGTGTGAATACGCGTATTCGCTTTGTTGTCTCACGCTTCGGCACTTGTTAGACTGGCTTGCATGTAAATTGTATGTGTCCACAATGAGCCACGCACACGTGTTTAT
>NW_021153079.1:0-431 GCF_002837175.3 Physeter macrocephalus | reverse complement strand
GTACGTCTGCAGCTTCAGCGAAGGTGTACGTGAAAGGGGTTTGGCGCTGTTAGAGACAAAGAGGTACTTCTCCATCAGGTGGTGTGTAGCAAACAGTGCACAGACATATATATATATATATACGCATCAGAAACCGAAGTTCTTCTCCTCATTCCTATTCTACGTAGAATATTGATTATGCAGATACACAGTCAATAAAAAGGCGTGCTGTTCACATCTATCTATATATAGATAATAGTGTGTAGTGGCGTGTACGTGTGTTACCGCAGATGTGTACTACTTGAAACATATACGCATATATATTTATGTGCATGTACGCCACCTGTACAAAAAATGAGATCTACAGCTAAACGGTGCAGCAAAGTAGAAGTGCAAGTCCCCTCTCTGTTATCTCTCTATATATTTGTATGTAGTATGCATGAACACGACAG
>NW_021153078.1:2048-2354 GCF_002837175.3 Physeter macrocephalus | reverse complement strand
CTGCGGCCAGCTTCTGCAAAAGAAGAAGCATATGCGCGCCCTCGCCTTAGCGCAGAATCCATCTCCACCTCCTCTCCCTCCAAGCTGAATTGTCTCTCCGCTGTTCAGCAATCACACTCGCAAAAATCCAGACATATTCGAAGCGAAGTAAACTTAGAAACACATGATGTCCCACGAAACCAATATCAACACTTCCGTCTGTCCCTGGTTGTAACTTTGCGCATGTGCGACGCAGGAAGAATCACTAATTTCTACGTGTACGTGTATGCATATACGTGGATCTATGGTTGTATACGCAGAACAGAT
>NW_021153078.1:0-263 GCF_002837175.3 Physeter macrocephalus | reverse complement strand
CGTCTGTCTCTTCCACTCGCCTTCCTTGTCTGCCTTTCTCTTTTTCTGTTGCTCTCTACCTACAGCTACACACACAGGTATCACACACACGTACCACGCACACACAGGCATGTATGACGCGTACTTCGAAAGTCAGAAGGGGTAATTCGAGGGAAAATGCTATTACCTTCGCGTACAAGAAACGCTTCTTCTTCAGGAAAGCCGTCTCCATTAACGTAAAAGTCCTCTCCGTCCATTTGCTGGTGCTTCCTTTGTTGTTGCTG
>NW_021153077.1:2194-2355 GCF_002837175.3 Physeter macrocephalus | reverse complement strand
TACAAAGCATTGTAAGAGACTACTACAAGCAACTCTATGCCAATAAAATGGATAACCTGGAAAAAATGCACAAATTTATAGAAAAGTATAACCTTCCAAGACTGAACCAGGAAGAAAGAGAAAATATGAACAAACCAATCACAAGTAATGAAATTGAAACT
>NW_021153077.1:0-467 GCF_002837175.3 Physeter macrocephalus | reverse complement strand
ACCCTCAGAATGGGAGAAAATATTTGCAAATGAATCAAAGGACAAAGGATTAATCTCCAAAATATATAAACAGCTCATGCACCTCAATATTAAAGAAACAAACAACCCAATCCAAAAATGGGCAGAAGACCTAAATAGACATTTCTCCAAAGAAGACATACAGATGGCTAAGAAACACATGAAAAACTGTTCAACATCACTAATTATTAGAGAAATGCAAGTCAAAACTACAATGAGCTATCATCTCACACCAGTCAGAATGGGCATCATCAGAAAATCTACAAACAACAAATGCTGGAGAGGGTGTGGAGAAAAGGGAACCCTCTTGCACTGTTTGTGGGAATGTAAATTGATACAGCCACTATGGAGAACAGTATGGAGTTTCCTTAATAAACTAAAAACAGAATTACCATATAAGCCAGCAATCCCACTACTGGGCATATACCCAGAGAAAACCATAATTCAAA
>NW_021153076.1:1988-2355 GCF_002837175.3 Physeter macrocephalus | reverse complement strand
CCCACTGCGCTGTAACGTTACTTGCAGTCGATGGGCAGCCACTGCCATCTCGAATTCTGCGCTGTGCCCGTGTTGTTAACAGATTAATAAAGACACAGGGTATCCGCACCTGCTTTCTGCGTATCACCTTCGACGCATCGTGGCCGAACAATTGTTGCGATGTCTCACAGGAGCAGTTCTCTTCAAGGTGTGACAAGCACACCTTTCTTCGATACCTGCAAAGCCGTTTTGGTGTTGAGGTTACACAGGGACCGTATCCTTGTGAACGATACACGTATGCGGTACATACCGAACTTCACCTGGAGATTCCTGTGTGAGAAAGCTACTGCACAAGTCCAAGAGCACCATCTCACGAACTGATTTCCGT
>NW_021153076.1:0-867 GCF_002837175.3 Physeter macrocephalus | reverse complement strand
TCTCCTCTGACGAACTGCATCGGAGAGTAAATTTTTGACTGTTCAGTTCTGCATCTTGAGGAAGGTGTCACGAATGCGGTCACCAAATTTTGACTGTTCAGTTCTGCATCTCGAGGAAGCTGTCATGAATGCGGTCACCAAATTCGACAACAAAAGCCGGTGGAGCCTCTGTGAGTCCCATTAGAGTTACTGGTAGTGCTGAGACACGGTCATGTTCGCTGGAACCATTCTTATTTATGGATTCTGTACAAGTTCGATATAAGGGAATAACTGTGCCGCGAGTAGCGTTTAGCGTGAATTCTTGTGTATCGAAGATCGCTCCGCTGTGAAACCGGGTGCTTCACCTTAGACGTCATTTGTTTGTGAAGCCTAGGGAAGCCAGGAGACACGGATGGATTTCAAACTCCTGTGTGCACCGAAGTAAACACAAGCGTCCAAAATAGTTCAACATAAGGTATCAGCACTATTCAGTCACAACTAAAACTGTCACGGCCGCACAGATTCTGTGTACAATGTCATGGGGCACGAGGAGTGCCGGCGGCCTACAGGCTTGTTATTGGCGGCTAGGGCGTATTACCGATAAAGTAGCGTGTGCACCGTGGGAAGGACTGACAGAGGTCACAGCTTCTGAGTATGACTGCCGTCAGCTCGTGTGACAAACTGGGTGCGAATACAGAACTCCTGGTAGCATGAGCGATACGGGTGCGACTGCTCACCCAGCCGTAAAGCGCGTGCACTCGGCGGCTTCTCGGCGGGTCAAATATCCTGTGGAAGTGCGAGAGAAGCAGAAAACAAACAATGCAGCGTCGTCTCAGTGGCTGCGTGGAGTCAAGGTGGGGACACGGTCAGGTTCACTGTAGCGATAGG
>NW_021153075.1:0-2355 GCF_002837175.3 Physeter macrocephalus | reverse complement strand
GGCCCCGCCGCGGTAGACTTTATCTGCGGCATCTTCTGCAGAGAAGACGCAGTCTGCACGGCCGCCCATAGGAGGCAGAACAGCCAGAGGAGACTGCATTTTCATGAAACACGTAGAAAGAACGGCTCGGTCTTCAAAATGCAGACCCTTCAAGAGGGAAGAGAAGTGTCGTGTTATTGCTGAGACGTTAGGTTGCGTGCAGCATACAATGGATTCAGAAGTGAAATCGTGAAAACTTCACTGCGGCGGCTGAACCCTGCGCCCCATTAAAGTGGCATCACTTCTGCTGTGACTACTGGTGGGCCCAGGTGAGGCAACAGTCATCATGACGCAGCCGCCTTTGCGTTCCGACACTGGCTCCAATGGAGTCACGGTTTGGCAGCATTATTATCCTTTTCTGCTGCGTCTTCGTCTAGAAAGGATGAGGAGAGTTTCCACTGAACAGCTGTGACGTCCCGCCGTGCGTTGAAACCGCTTCTATACGAATTTTTCAGAGCCTGGAGGGCGGGTGGGCACCTGGTTTGCAAAGTAGAAATGTGAAGCGCCGAACAACACAAAGGTTTCCTTCACACCAGTCTCCTGCAAACGGATGGTCCTCGTTGGCCCCACTTCCTTTACCTACTGGAAGCTGTAATCAGCTCGGAAGTGCTCAACTTCACAACAGGAACCTGTTTGCACGTCCCTCACGGGGGAAAAAAACGCTTTCTGCAGGAGCTAGTACACTCTACGTGTATACATAACACGGGCACTGCTGCCCGTGGTATTATTTGCCACAAGGATTTGTGAGCCAAACACTGAAACAGAAGCAATGGAGAAGAGGTAATAGGTACACTTTCGAAGAGCCGCACAGACACTCTAGGACTGTAAAAAACATAGTATCACGACGCCTTACTCCGCGACGGAAAATGCTACAATCTTCCGTACGCTTCGCCCACAGAAGACAGGATAATCAAGAACGCTCTCTTAGCCAAACAGTTTTCGGGAGAACACGGCTGAAGGCGATGTCAAACAAAACTTGGAAGAGGCTGTGTGTTCTCAGCAATGATGCAGCCTGGGGTGACACCACCTTCACTGCAGACATAACCAGCGTCTGCTGGTGGGCGGTTCCCGAAACGGAAAGTAACAGTGTGACTTTCAAGATAACGGTACGACGATGTCTTCCATGTTCGAGAGCTTCCACTCCAGACGCCTGCCGAACTTCTACGCAAGCCGCGATGTCGAGGTGAGACGGAACATCGCCGGCTGGTAGGCCCCCGTAGGGCAGCACGGATGACAGCTGGAAAAAAAAAACGCCGTTACTGCAAAGAAGACGGCGGCTACAGGAAAGAAATACGGTGAAGGAGCCGCCAGCAGTATCTATATATTCGGTCCATATGGCATAACTTGCGGAGGCGCGAGGCGGTTCATCAAGCCAACACGCTTCGATAAATCCGGGACACCTCGGGGGTTTGGACGGCAGATGTCCCAGAGGCTACGTATCCTCCTCTTCCACCTGTAACGAGGGAATTATGACAAACGCTGTGAACATTCACATTCGTGTACCAGTGTTTCTTCAACTATTGGTTGCAAACTAATTCGACGTGTGTTTCAAGTTGCGCCGCAAACGCAAAGGAAGAAAGAAGAGGCAGACACACAAGCACTTTACTTTGCTAGGAGGGAACGAAATCGCTTGGCCGCGTAGCGCGAGTAAAGCCACCACACCTTAGGGCTGGGGTGATCGTTGCGCTCTGGGCAGTGTTTGCGGAATAACTGGCTAAATTGAATCATGCCGCCGCGTTTTGAAGAGTTGCCAGCTGATGGGCACAGCAGACAAACTCGATTCACAAATGCTTACGCCCGCTTATCCGCGGGCCTCCGTCCTGCTCCGAGCGACCACTGAATGCGAGGGTTCCGCTGACGGCCGACGCGTGGGTTGTCCCCGCGCAGACAAAAAGACGTATATGAATCGGAGCGCCGAATGACTTCAGAATCGCCCTTGTGGACACATTCGATATCTGATATGTACCCCTAGTTGAATTAACGGTGTGCCTGTCTCAGAGGAAACTCGCAGTCATGTTGTTCTTTTCTGTTCAGAGATCTCCCGGCCGTAGGGAGAATGTGCAGCGCATCTCTATTTAACGTAACTGCATGTACGTATATACAAGAAGAATTGTACACACTTTGCTGTCTCGAGGACTGTAGACAAATCCTCTTCGCTTTCCGTTCACTCTTCTTAGACGTGTTCCCGAAGTCGCGGTCTATTTTATGTATCCAGGATCAGTGTAATGAAACCGCGTCAACAGCGGAAACCGCGCCGGTATTATTCACTGCGAAGGCATAAATGAGTTTGTCTTTCGTCTCCTTTTACCCTTTATT
>NW_021153074.1:2133-2355 GCF_002837175.3 Physeter macrocephalus | reverse complement strand
CATGCAGCGTAAGTAAAGTCCCTCAATGGCCCTCTTGCAACGTGGAAAGGAGATGAGGAGGAATGCTCACGTGCCAGGCGGACGCTGCAGGGTACATGCAGCGGTGTCAAACACTGCAAGATGCATAAGCAGCTAGCTGGTGCAGAAACGCAGGCAATTGCACGTGTGCACATTGTGATCCCCTGCAGGGAGTGCATGCAGCCGCTAACGCGATAGGGGGGG
>NW_021153074.1:0-333 GCF_002837175.3 Physeter macrocephalus | reverse complement strand
CGCCCGTGCACGCTGCGCTTAGTAGTGCCTACTGCCTTCTGAGGTGCTTCACTTAAAGAACACTAGACCTCTGGGCACACGTGCTAGTGGGTATGTCTGCAGCATGTGCGTAAGATTACTAAGCGTTACACAATTCCCTTCTTGTCGAAATCGGTGTTTTCTTTGGTTTTCGATTGGTCCTCTCGTTAAATTCCGGCTTCGCGCAGGGTTGCGCAAAACGTGAGCTCTACAGTTACACTTCTCACTCACACGTGCGTGCTTTGGTGCAAAACATATCACAACTGAATTTGTGGGTGACTGCCTCCCCACTGTGCACGGCTTTCTCGAAGAAAC
>NW_021153073.1:1736-2355 GCF_002837175.3 Physeter macrocephalus | reverse complement strand
TGAAAAATCTGTTGCATGTGTTCCCACCTTCCCAGAATCCGTGTTTTTTTTTTCCCGACCAGTATGTACACAAAACCGCTCAATATTACAAACAGCTACTTCCCCTGGCACACGGGTGCACTGTTATACACCGAACTGGTACAGTTTACTGCATTCGGTGTACCGCGAGATACAATGAACCACTGCAACACATCACGGCGCATGCTTCCTGCCGATGCAGCATACCTTTACTCACACGCGGCCTACGCTATCACCTCAAGTAAATTTGTCGAGAGTTCGGTTCTGTGCAGCGCAACGTGCTAGACGGACGTGCAACGCCGCTGCATCTGTCGAGCACCAGCAGAAGTCTGTGACATACCTACGGCACAACTCTGTGTCAAGGGGCAGACCAAAATGAGGGCTCAGCAGCGTCAGAAGTGATTCATCAAGCAAAACATTCACACTATTAGCGACGCACTTTTGCATCCCCGCGCTCCGGGAGCCGAAAGACGACGATTGGGTTACGGCAGCAGGAACTCGTAGCTGTGGAAGCGGGATGCAACACTGCGGAATGATTCTCGACCGTGCAGCAGCTCGCCCAGCTGCAGCAGCATTGACCCACCAAGGCAGCCGGACCTGC
>NW_021153073.1:0-419 GCF_002837175.3 Physeter macrocephalus | reverse complement strand
GCCAGAAAAAGTGGCCTGGGACTTTCGGGCGTCACGATGCTTCTTGCCGAAAAGAAGCACTCCCGTGCATGATTGCTTCTCCTCCTCACAAAGAAACAAAGTGTCCCACCAGCAGACACATCGGTTGCTCCAGCACCTTAAATACTCGTTCAGAAGACCTGGGAAATAGAACAACAACAAGCAGCTCCTTCATATCTCAGCTGTCAAAGTAAGTATCGCAAACGACATCGTGCGAGACTGCAGCCGTTAAGGGTTGAGAGTATAATTCTGAAAACTTCCTTGGGACCTTCTAGCATCCGAAAGATCTCTTCTCTTCCACAATACGGCGCCGCAGAAACTTTTTCCCGGTCGCTCAGCCCACGATGTCGCAGTCGTACACTCGAGCCCATGTACTCAAGAACCAAAACTACTTTCACAGC
>NW_021153072.1:1825-2355 GCF_002837175.3 Physeter macrocephalus | reverse complement strand
TGGCCGCTTCAGCTTTATAACATTTGTGGAATTGTGTTCCTCTGCTGTGATGTCCAGACCCCTTGTTTCCCTACACTGAGTTGTCTGGAACGCTGACGAGATTTGTTTAGTCGCTATAACCCTTTCTCTCTTGTCCAGCAATGGTCTATTTCCTCAGTCATGCCGCAAGCAACTCTTTATAATCATGCCTCCCCTATTTCCTTCTCTACAATGTCTTCAGCTACTTCCACCTTCGCTCAAGTTACTTTTTCTGGCGCTTCTTCCCGTGTTTTCCTCCTCTACGACATCTCCTGCCTAGACCGTGTACTTTTTCCAGTAGTAGATGCCCTCTATCTGACCGGGCCACTTTCGCTCATCTTGGGAGTACGAGTTTCTGCCTTGTGCTTCCACACAACTCAAGCTCCTGTTTGCTGAGTCCCTTCCGCACGTCTCCTCTTGCTGAGGACTCGAGTCTCGACAATTCTCTCCTTGCATTCCTCGATGCAGACCCTGAAGCCCCCACTTCCACTCTCGTAATGCTGGTGCGTGCG
>NW_021153072.1:0-401 GCF_002837175.3 Physeter macrocephalus | reverse complement strand
GTGAGAGGCAGTGCAAGTAGGTGAGAAGTTAACTACGATCTACGTGTGTCGCCAGAGAGAGTGGACACGAAGTTGCACATGGGTTCTGAAGAATATGTGCATTCACTCTTCGAACAACAGTCCAGCTTCTCACACGTCAATCGGTATATACCTTGTTGAGGGCGAATGTACTTACGTCGTTTCTGCATCTTCGTGATTGCAGTAATGGTGTCCAGCTCTGCTTTTGAAACTCTTTTTGACCTGTGTGCCCACGGCAAGCGCGACACATTGAGACGCATGTGACGTTTACTTAATAAAGTGACATAGTAGCCCACCACGCAACCACGATGCCCTGTCATGTCTATGCCAATTTACGCGATACGGCAAATGCATGGAACGCGGTAATCTAGTCAAGCTCTACA
>NW_021153069.1:0-2356 GCF_002837175.3 Physeter macrocephalus | reverse complement strand
GTAAAGGATTATCAGAAGAAAAAGTCGGTGGCCACTGTCCATCAGGGAGAGGACCTGCGGTTAATATAGGCATTGTCCAGCAGGGAAGGAAAAATGTGTATAAGAGCAAAACGAGCACACAGAGAAAAAGGACACAGGTGGAAGGGATACGAGAAACCTGTATAGAACCAAAGGTTCAGGAAAAACGACTTAGTCGGCAACAGCTTAGTCTCTGCGGTAGTGCGCGGTCACCAGGAAGAATCAAAATCAAAGGATAGCAAACAAGCAGACAGGGAAGAACGAATCATGAACAGAAGGCCAGTCCAGAAATAAACAGTTACATTTATCGTACCGTTAATGGCCTGTGAAAAGCGTACACGTGGAGGGCATTGTATCTGAGCTGCTGCTGCTGGTGCAGTGGTGCGAGGCGGAGGAGGTCGTGGGGCTTGCATAGTTAAGTTGTGCGGTGTCACGACAGCCCTTTTCGTCTTCGCTTGTTTTTCTCGGCGAATAGTGTTCTGCAGGAAGCCCAACAATAATGGACCAAATGCACTTTGATATAGGAGAGGAAGGAGTGTGGATATGTGAAGGCTTCAGATCAAGACGCGTGAGACCTACATCCAGCGCTTTCAGTTGATAGAGAATCTGCCGGTCTTCTGAAAAGGTGTGAAGACGTGAGACAGAAAACAAAGCACACACACGCAGACAGGATGGTCGAAGGAACCTTGCTGGAGGATTACATAGCGTGAAAGGTAATGGGGGTAGCGGATGGTGTGCTGGTGTTACAAATACGAATGACATTGCAGGGAGCACGGAGCGTGTTTAGGAGACGACTGGATCGATCAGCCGCTAACCCTCAGCAGGGAAGAAATTACAAGAAGGCAGCGTGTGAAAGGAGGAGCACGTTCACTTGTACGGGCGTAAAAGAATGCAGGTAAAGCACTTGAAAGCAGGCAGGTGTCAGTCTTTGTCGGACAGTTGGCCCTGAAGAAAAACTGGAGACGAGGGTGACCCAGGGATTGGAGGGAAAGGTTTAAAAGTGCATGCGGTGCAGCTCGTACACTGGAGAGGGTAAACCGACGAGGCGCGATGTGAGAAGTGGAAGGTTGAAGAGGAACGCAATAGAAAATCAAGCAACTTGGGTAGGACTTGAGCTGAACAGGGAAGGCACAGCATTAAATGCAGAAGGTGAGCGGGGGAGACGGTAGAGTTGAACAACTACTGATGGGAAGCTGGCGACCACAAACCTCTACAAAAACTCGACACCGCGGAAATTCGGAAAACAGGCGCCGAGCGGTGACAATAAATTGACGTGAAGGGCAGAGGTTGTTGGATGCATTTGAGAAAACAGAAAGAAAAGTGCACAGGAGTAGTGGAAGAGATATAAAAGCGGCGCAAGGAATGAAACCGCAACCTGTACTAGTGAAAAACACTGCTGCTGGAAAAATGTAAGCGAGGCATGCGGTTACTGCGTTCTTCTAGAGACCGCTTCCCAATATCTGTGATTTCCTCCTGAAAAGATGCACAGAAGTCGCGTGACAAATCCCTTCAGCGATTTCTAGTCAACTACAGTGCAGTATACGCATAAGTGCAACTTGGGGAGATGAGGTGGCGTGTACGGTGCCTTTCTAATCATGCCTGTAGTCTGGACGGTCTGTTCACTGTCGAAACGAGTTCAGCGCGCGCAGGCAGGAAAGGACTTGTTGATAGCTCAGAGGTATAGTCACGTACTGTTGGTAGATATCGGATATGACCACTGGGCTGGTGGCCTTTTGGGAAGCGACGTTTCTACTTCTAGAGAAGAAATCACCCTTTACATTTTCTGCATCCAACGTAGCTTCTTCAGCTAATGCGTGGCCGTCCTCGCCATCCTGTCAAAGAATTTGTCCGCGATGGTGAATGAAGAGACAAGATCATGCGTCAGAACATTTCCCCTTGGGTACTCGTTTTTGTTCCGCCCTACGTAGATTCGAAAGCGCATCTGTGCCTCCCGCGTCGGCTGCGTGACGAAGGCTCCTTTACTGAAACGCTTAACTAAAGTGTACAACGGCTCTGGACACTTTGTGTGACTCAGCGCATTCATTTGCTGCGAAAACGAGGAACCTTCCTCGTCGTCTACAAAGAGCAAACACTTCTGGAGGCATTGCGGTGCAGTGTTACACACATCCACAAATGCTTCCATATAGACAGATGGGCGCGTAGATTTATGTACATATTTCTTTGGGGGGCAAGTGACACCACGAAATTGTCGCTGCCAGTTCACTAATGTTCTGCAGTAGAACGTCTTCTGTCTTCTCCAGTCCCCGCAGCAGAGATTCTTAACGTGTTACTTGGTCATTAGGATGCTGTGTTTTTCCCATCTGATTCACATTCTGTA
>NW_021153068.1:2182-2356 GCF_002837175.3 Physeter macrocephalus | reverse complement strand
CTTAGCTTTCTTTCCTAAACCACCCTGATGGCCACTCGTCTTAATGCTAAGGTACGAAGGATGGACAAGGGCAATGGGGGCCACAAACTTTGGAACAAGGCATCACGAGTCGAAGATGGTTCGAATTTGTTGTACTTCTTGGGTCACGCTAGAGACATCAGTGGAAGAGCTGCT
>NW_021153068.1:0-1059 GCF_002837175.3 Physeter macrocephalus | reverse complement strand
CTGTTCCCCCATTTTGTTGGAGACTCAGAGCCTAGAGACCACTCACCACAGATGATGATAGAGCACACAGCGGAGACATGTGGAGCAGCAGCAGTCTCCGACTGGCGCAGTCGCAAACTGTAGGTGTTGACAAATCACTGTTTCACCGCTACAAGGAAGAAGAGCGTCGTGGGCTTGAACGGCTGAGTTGACCTGCATCGGTTGGCTCAAAACGTTCAACACAGACGGAGAAACGTCAATTCCTCATGATAGCAAGGCAGATGAAGAGAGTACTGTTTTTCGCCTTGTGAAAAGGCCGTAGAGCACAGGAAGCACCGTTGGACCGATCTGGTTGTGTCTAGTGGGGACTGAGTTCATATATACTGAGGACCGCAGTGGGTATGTGAGCAGCAGAGGGGCGCGCTCCTGCCATTCAGACCGCCCAGGAGAGTGGTATGCGTACCTGTCGACCAGGACGACGATTTTCTGGCTTGTGGTAGTTTACGAGGGCAAATATAAGTTGCCTAAAATAAGCAGAACAGAGGCGCGCAACTGCGCGAGGGCGCGACTACAAATGGATTTTCAGGTATTGTGTTATCCTCTAGACAATCCTACTCACCTCACGAAAATCAAGAACTTTCATTCCTTCGTGTATTCCATGGCTCAGCGCATGGTGAGCACTGCAGCAAGGAAGTATTTACTGAAAAACTGCGAGGTCGCTGGTTCGTGGGGCGCCGATAATTCGTATTAGTACCTCTTTGTTCTGGGTTATGGCGTATCTTTGCTTTCACGCCATGGCTGGCCCGTTGTAATTTGGAAGCGTCAGGATTAATCCAAGGGAGACTCTAGGAAAAAGGTTCCTCGGTTCTGGTACGTTGTGGTCGGTAGCAGAAGCAAAGTCTTCAGAGCGGAAGGGCAGACAGGCACCAGCTAACTGTGGCAGCTGCACCCAGCGGCATCGGCTGCAATCGCAAAGGCAACCACTGGTACTGAGGAGGTGATCTTAAAACAGTCTGCTACCAGAGACAGCGACGCTACGAATAGAACGCATGAGTATCTGATTGCGGTGATGAACAGTGT
>NW_021153067.1:1472-2356 GCF_002837175.3 Physeter macrocephalus | reverse complement strand
CATGCTACTTTTATATAGTGCGGTACGACCAGCAGAGACAAAGAGTAACTGGAGTAACTGGCTCCTTTCGCCACCAAATTCAACTTACTGGAGCTACTGGCTCTTCACGTGGGTTCAGAAGATGTGCGGGGGAAGCTCGTTGCCCAGGGAGGGCTTCTCTCTCTGTCCGCTCTTCCTCCTCTTCCTCTACTGCAGTTGCTGTACACGCTTGCAACATCTCCCCCGCAGCTACTGTAACCGACGCTGATGCATCTCCTGTCGAGTTTGCAGTTGCTGTTTTTGCCTCTGAAGAAATTTCTGCCGCTGTTGTTGTCATACACTCAGCGACTTCGGCATCCGCTGCTGCAGGTCGTGTGGCTGCACAGACTCCATCGCCACCTCCCTGTGCGTGCTGCAGCAGCAGTTTCACTAGAACTACAAACAACTGTTTGAAATGACTCACTGCAGCAGTGCAGCTCTTGGAGACAAAACAGAGACCTCAGCAGCGGCAGAACACAGGCAATAGGAGCCATCACCGTTTAAAGCAGCTGCAACAGAAGTAAAGACATCACAGGTTTTAGCTCTATTTAAAACTAAGCGAGCTCTGAATACCGGCAATAGTGTTCAAAGGCCGCGCCAACAACAGTATCAGCAATAAAACTGGCAGGTCCAGAAGCATCAACAATAGTGGATTTGACAGCGTAAAAGTCTCAGCAGCTCGAAGGTTGAAATACTGTAGCGACGCGAATCTCGCCTGCATACTAGACGCACTACGAGTAGCGGTCCCGAAGGAAGCCTTTGCATCACAAGACTTTAACGTTAATTGCGAGCAGTGTGTGGCTTCAATGCGTACACGGCACCTCATGGACAGCTGCAGTAGCAAGGACAAGATGTACTGTAGAAGG
>NW_021153067.1:0-879 GCF_002837175.3 Physeter macrocephalus | reverse complement strand
AGCATATACTTACAGGTGAGCAGCTGTAGGCTGTGTGTGTGCCTCTACTGACGGGTTTTCTTGTTCTGACGACATCTCCTTTTTCGACGAATGGCTGACTCTGTAGTGTTCCCTCTGTGCGCTACACCGAGCACGCGACCAGCCCCGATGCCCTCCATAGAGACCTCCTGACTGACAGCTGTTTGCTCCTTACTCTATCTCCCGCTCGTCTCTTTAAAATCAGTGACACATCTCTCTCAAACATGAGACCTCGCTGCTGAAACTGCGACAACACTTGCTCTGGTGTCTCTGAAGCGTTACTGCTCCAGCGTGGCTTCGCCTGCAGCTCTGGCAGGTCTACGTAGGGTCCCCCCCGCCGCTCCTGGCAGTCAGCATGATGTTGTCCATAATCCTGGATGTTCGCCTGCGGCTGCATCTCCCCATGGCGGCCACCTACCTGCTCTTGCAATGGATATTTTGCGTGGCCTCCTCGTCCAGTTGTAGAGACGGGCGCCTGCGTCGAAGACAAGGCCAGCTGACGCGCTAACGGCAGAAGAAATTGGTGCTGCTGATGATGCAACAATTGCAGCGGCTGCTGCTGGTCTTCCCCTAGCGCGGGTTTCAGCCGCTGTACTTGATCTTGCAGTGTGTATTGCTGCTCTAGGGGCACCGAAGGAGCGCCAAGCTGCAGGATTCTTTGAATCTGCTTCCACTTCTTCTGCACTGCGGCTTGCTGCCTCTCTACGAGTCTCTTCTCCCGTTTAAGCTCGTGTGCGTCCTTGTTATGTTGCTCTAGCTGCCGCCTTAGTTGCAGGTTCTGTTCATCGTGCTGCTGCCGTTGCAGCAGCATTTGCTTCGTTTTCTGCTTCACTTCCTCCAGCAGCAAGGTCAGATGCTTCT
>NW_021153066.1:1791-2356 GCF_002837175.3 Physeter macrocephalus | reverse complement strand
AGGGCGCCTTCGTTGCAAATCCTCGTTCGCTTCATGTGTCTCCACGTTCGATGTGCACAGTGGCAAGTGTGTACAGCACAGTCTTTTTCGCCTTTGCAATATACGAACCACGCCTAATTCTGTGTGGATTCAAGAGTGGGTGACTAGGCATTTATGCAAAACGGCGAATAAAGCGACGCACTTACACTGCCCGTGGCTATGCCGTCAATGCAACATCTGCCGGTACATTTCAAGTGTTTCGTGCTGCTAGTAAGCTGCACCTTGGCGCAATGTGACTTGTGGTTTACCATGATTTGCTGCTTTGTTGGCCCCACCTTCCACGCTGCAATCTCTGCGTCTGTTCGCAAAACTGTTGCTACCGGTGGTCTTCTCTGATGTAGATCCAGTAGGTCTTGCTATTGTGCTGTCTCTTGCTCGTCGAAACCGAAAATGCCTGCGCCCGGCTCGTTATTCAGGTAGTCAAATTCCTGTAATACACATATGCGTTACTGCGCGGGCGGCAGGACATCTCTCCTCCACACGTTGACGCCTCGCAGATGAAACAACGCCCTTCCGCGTGGTTGCT
>NW_021153066.1:0-260 GCF_002837175.3 Physeter macrocephalus | reverse complement strand
ACAAGTGTGCTGACACGACTCCGCATACCACAGTGGGATTAGGGTGGAACTAGTTACCAAGTACGTCACGTGGGGGGCGTGTGCACGCGAAAGAATCTACGAGTAATGACTGGGTTGAAGTTAGAACACGTACTCATGTCAAATGTATACAGGTACATACATGAGAGACGTATAAATTTTTTCTGCAGCGCAGCGTCGGGTGATATGCGTAGGCTCGCAGGTTACGCGAGCAAACGGAGAACTATCACATACTTCGAGTA
>NW_021153065.1:1971-2356 GCF_002837175.3 Physeter macrocephalus | reverse complement strand
AGCCGCTCGGCATCTTCAACCTTGCCGCAGCCGCCGCTACGCGGTGCGCTGCTACACATTTTGACATAATGACCTTTCCTCTGTTACATGCACGCCAGGAACACAGTCTTTGAGACTACGATCATCATTAGGGCCTTCAGGCTCAAGGCACTATCATCTCTCACGCTTTCAAATGCTGGAGTCGAACTCGGACAGCGCAGCTCACGGCTTAGATGAGGTGACATTGAAGAATCCCAGTTGTTGGTCCCTTTGGGGGAGTTCACCCCCTGACAACTCTAATGTTGTAAGACCTGCCTGTCTGCAGGTATTTCAGGAAGGACCATACTTACTAAACTTGCCGAACATATATCCTACACAGTTCAACTGAGTTAGCGGCCTGCTCTCG
>NW_021153065.1:0-1232 GCF_002837175.3 Physeter macrocephalus | reverse complement strand
TCCCCTCGATGCATTTTGCGCCGGCCTGATGGAATCGCCGATATTGCTGGTTGGTGGTGGCTTGCGCACGTATGTTTAAGCAAGTGGGGATCCTGCGTAACAGTGTCTGGTGCCTCACAGCGGCCGTGGTGCTGCACGACTGCGACTTCCTCACAAAAATGCTGCCTGAGCAGCAATGCTGCTGGAAGAGACGCATCGGTGGTTAACTGGTAAAGAAGCACTGGGTCGAGGCAAAACAGAAGCACTGGCAGTCGCTGTATAAGGAAACAGCTCAACCACAGAAGTTATATAAGTGACGGCAAAATTGAACATGGTTGTAAAGAGGACATTCAGGAGAGTCGTGATTGTACAATAAAAGACACAAGCTGTCACTTTGGGCTCAGGTTTGACAGGGCAACCGTGTTCGTGTGACGTGCTCAAGTTCTCCGGAAGCTGTCCAACAACGTTGTCTCCCACCCCGTGCCCATGTAACGGTGTTGAAAGACGCATGCAGCGGTACTGGTCGGAGTCTTGCAAATCTTTTGACGCTGCGAGGCTGCCGAGTGACTTTGTCCAGCAATCGCCTTAACCAGTTGAAAAAGCTGTGCAGCAGATGTTCCAGGACTGCATTCCGAAATGAATTCACCGCCGAGAAACAGAGTTCTGGGTGCTTCCTTGTAATTCGCTGGATTTGAAAAAGTGTAAAAGCTGCTGTCCTCAAAGAGCAACGATGGCAACGCAAAATTGACGTTCTGTTTCACCATGCAGGTGAGGGCCAGTCTTCGTAGTTCGGATCCACGCAGTTTCTATCCCAAAAGCGCAAAGGTGGCAAGGCAAAATTGATTTTCGTGGAAAAAATGCAAGTGAGGACAGCTCTCATAATGCAGGTCCAACAGTTGACTGAAATCAATCATACCGTGTTGACTATAAGGCAACGTCCCAGGAGTGGAGAAGAAGTAGTTGTCATCCGGAGTAAGGGACTGAAGCCCGGGCACTGCAATACATAATTGTGCCTCAGGTCTCAAATGTGCTCTGTCATGAAGGCTGCTGGGTGCGTCGAACAAAATTCCTCTTGACCCGGTAGTGGCGGAGCTATACAACAGTGACGCCTCCCGGACTGTCGGGAGCAATCACGCGGACCCGAATTTTTTTCTAGCGCGCGCTGGTCGTGTTCAGCGGAAGTGTTTCACATTTCACTTTCGCTATGAGCTCTCGAGGTTGCCATTGTTTAGAGATGATAGGCACTGGTGCGT
>NW_021153064.1:1018-2356 GCF_002837175.3 Physeter macrocephalus | reverse complement strand
AGAAGCAGGGAAATTGAACTTGTGTTCAAGTTGTGCTGAACAGTTGTCGCTGGGCGCTGGTATCTGTGGGTAGGCCTCCGAGTGGCGAAACGTATGAACAGGCTGATTCAGGATGCTCGTGGATGTTGTGCGGCGTACGTACACCCCAAAATACTACCCACATCCATCTTTTCTATAAAATGTATGTAACACTACGAATCTCTTGCGTATTTCTACATGAAGTGACTTTTTGTGTCCGTTTCATCCGATGTTTCCAAGGTTGCCTTTGCCTTTGCCGCTCAATGACCCGCGGCCGGATGCAGACTCATGATTGCCTAGTGGTCTTTTAACATCTCGCACTGTTCTAGTTTACTAAGCGGAAGTGAGACGGCCTGCCCCCATTAAGGGATAACTGTTCCTGCTGTCTTACAAGGAAGAGAGTTCACTTCTCTATCCTGCATCGAGCGAGTTATGTACTAATTTGTGGGACAGTTTTTTAATTTAACCTTGAGGAGCGGGATTAAAGTAAGATGCACACCTGCAGTGGTCAGACGTGCGCCTCTGTAAGACACCCCAAGTAAAACGACGTCTCAATTGAGTCGTGGTATACGAAATGGAAAATTAAATCAAGAGGTCCTCCGATGGATGCCATCAGCTATCCTGCTGGTTAAGTTGCTTTCTGCGGTGATTAACTGTGAACGTATAGCCTAGTAGTGCTGCGGGCAGAACCTGCGGTGCAAGTAAAGCATGTCATTAGATGTATGGCGAGACTGGAAGTTCTGCCACACGAAATCTAGCAGTGCAGTCGCAGGTCTATAACTCAGGGAAAACACGTGTTTCATCTTTTCAGTTGCAGACGTGACAACGTACGCCGACCTCGGCGTACAGCAGTGAGGTTGATGAAGAATGTCCAGCTTTTATAGTCGCTATCCTCGGGGTCTGGATTGAAACAAACACCCTCGCAGCCGTCTTGTCCACTGGCTCGCCGGAGTGTCAACGAAGCGCAGACACCAGTAATAAGAAACTGACTGGGAGAGGTGTGTCGTACACATTAGCAGAGAGGCAAGCAATGCACTCGTGCCGATTACATGCCAAATCATTGTGGCGGTGACGCCATGCGATGCACGAGATCTGTAATGTGCAGCATGCCAATTTGACGTTCTCCTACTGCTGCAAGCATTGTATAGCTCAGGCGGCAGCAGACCCAGCGCTGCTTGTTACAAGGGTCATCGACTCTGAAGTGTTTTTTAAGCGCAGGCGCGTGTGGGAGAGCAGGAGTGGCAGCCGCAGGCGCCGTGCGTGGCACCTGTGGGCAAGACCTCCTTTCAGTGGTGCAGCAGAGGTATCCAACAACGGTAG
>NW_021153064.1:0-833 GCF_002837175.3 Physeter macrocephalus | reverse complement strand
GGTATGTATAGAAGAAAAGACAAATACTTTGGAAAATACTATCTGCTACTTCAGCTGACATGTCTGTGCCCGTCGGCTCGCCTTCTGTAGCACAGAACCCCATCTCGATAAGGTTTCCTCGCCACATTTTGCTCCAAAATGAATACACGCACCTGCAGGCTAAGAGACTCACCCATGATGGTATCCCGTGAAAATTGTCATCTCCAGTTATAGCGGTCTCAGACTTTACTGTATGTGCGCGACCAGTGGAATGTCCAACACTGTCATTCACCCCGATGATGCTCGCACAATCGCTTTGCAACTCAATCAGGACGCGCGTAAATTCACCGTACACGATATCAACATTGTGTACCATTGCTAGGCAATGTATTACCGTGTGTCGTCTCTTCCAGGAGCCTTAATCACCCCACCGATGGTCAGCTACGTCACCCGGGCAAAACTACTTACCTGGTCGGAGCGTGCTTCCCAGCGCACCGTAACAATCCAGAACCCCTACCATTGCTTCTTCGCGCTTCCAGTGTACCGCGGCCTAGTAACCGATTCACTTTCACCGTGTACCTCTCCTCGTGTACACTCACATGTAAATCGTCTCCCTCACGGCCACTTATTCAGGTATCGCCGCATTTTCGGCCGTTTCTCGAGCCGTGGTGCACGCAGAAATTTATTCACTCGCCGTGTAATGATGAACAGGTAGCCCTGCTGACTCCGGAAGTACTGTTTCGCGGCATTATCTATGTGTGTAAGTTACACCGCACCAATGTCGACTTTATGTATTAAATGCCGCCAGGCTTCGCCTGCCCCCCTGGACCACGGGTGCCTGGTGTGTACCTGCT
>NW_021153063.1:1720-2356 GCF_002837175.3 Physeter macrocephalus | reverse complement strand
CATCGAGTTTTGAGTACGCCTATAGTTTTACGTGCGATTTGCGGCTATCTGTGTATATCTATCTGTATACGCATATTCATGTATGTTGGAGAGAGATGGTGCGACACACGTAGGATATATAATAGAAGAATCACCACGTGCATGCTTCTAAAAAAGTAGAAGGTGAATAATATGTGGGTACACGTATGGCTGTATGTCTGACGATATGTGACGCTTTACTTGAGAGTGCGTAAATACGTATGTAAAAGTGTGCTGCAAAAAGAGGGGGGTCGTGTGTATGTGTGTGGGTGCGCGCATATGGACAAGGAAGACAAGTGAGGTTACGTACACGTGCAACCGTACAATTAGTGCGGCTGCAAAGAGGCTAGGCAAGTACAAGCCAGTCGCGTGCTAATGCTGGAAGTATGCCCAAGATTCCATGAACTCTTTGTTCTTACGTATACACATAGAGAGGGACAGGTGGGAGATATCAGTTGACGGGAAGAAGGAAACACGTGCACAGGAAAATTTATCGCTGAACTGTGTGATTACGGGAATATGCCGTAAAGCCAGTCTGCTGTAATCTGAATCGCACTCATGGGCTGAATAAATTCTGCCTTGTTAATCTATTTGCATACGCACGAATATACGTATGAG
>NW_021153063.1:0-253 GCF_002837175.3 Physeter macrocephalus | reverse complement strand
GGAGCATGACATTTGTCGTACGCCGCTGGTTTGGTGAAGACTGGTACTTTGTATCGAACTGTCGAGAACTACCGCTTGCACGAAAGCGCGGCAGTGTCGCGCTTGTGCTGGTCACGAACTGTTGGAGTAAAGGCGACAGGACAGAAGTGCGGGGAATCACAGGGGCTGCGAATTAATCGGGTCTAACTGTAGTAGCCGGCGTAACTAAGCTGGTCATACTATAGTAGTAGAACTAACATAGTAGTAGCAATAC
>NW_021153062.1:1779-2356 GCF_002837175.3 Physeter macrocephalus | reverse complement strand
GTACATGTTGCAGGGCGTCCGGTCGAGCACGTGTCTACGCTGCTGCCACTGAGACTTGTAGAGAGAAGTAAGTAAGCGCTTACAGGGGAAACTAGTAATCAGTATATATGTCTATTCCTGTGTGTGCAAACGTATGTCGATGTGGAACGTGCCAGAGAGACTGCCTGCCTGTGCAGCTGCAGCCCTAATCTCCAGAAGCTGCATTTGTATGATGTTTTTTGCATCTGCAGGTTCAGGAAGAACTCGACGATATCTCCTACCTTCCAGAGTACAACTGATCAAACACGGGAATCTGAGGGCCGCAGAAAGCCGCACGAATTTACTAGCGAATCTCTATGTATATCCACGTAGTGAGAGGCAGAAGAGAACGTGACAGGCGCATACATTCACATATATATATATATATATATAAATGTTTCGCGGGTCGTCCACGTATTTACGCGAGTACAAGTGTTTGTAAGTACAATAGCGTGGAGGGGGCGCTACAGCCTTTGGTGGCCCTGCCCCCACGTACCCCCTACACGCGTACACGTACGGTATATACACCCACCTGTACTATCGTTGTTTACTTGCGCTG
>NW_021153062.1:0-253 GCF_002837175.3 Physeter macrocephalus | reverse complement strand
TCGAGGGTAAAGAAGCCTTGTTGGTACGCAGAAATACCGCTACCTGCAGGCACTTGCGTAGTCGCAGCTACACATGAGGAGCAGTTCCTGTATATTTCGTTGCGTGAATGAGGAAGAGCAACACGCACCGGAAAGTCGTTCAGCGACTCCTACCTCACATGTGGCGAAGAAACAAGATATAGAAGGCTCTCTGCAACCACGTGTCTTTGTATATACTTGTAAGAAGATGTACATGCATATACGTATTACTGAT
>NW_021153060.1:2107-2356 GCF_002837175.3 Physeter macrocephalus | reverse complement strand
GGGTTTTCTGTAGCGTAAGAGTTGGGAGTCCATCTGCTGTGTAATGACCATATTGAGGAGGGCTCCGAAGAAAGAACTGCCGGATGTCATCGTTCACATTCGTGTCTAAACCGACCCCTACATGCATGACCTCGAGGAATCCTACTTCTGCAAGAAGCCCCGCCCTGTATTCCATCCTTCTCCATCTAGATCATTCCGCTGTTCACTGTGCTGTCAGTCAACAGTGTAGATGATGTCACAGCGCCAACC
>NW_021153060.1:0-1700 GCF_002837175.3 Physeter macrocephalus | reverse complement strand
GTCTTCAAGGTGACGGATGCGCCATAGTATTCGTACATGCTTTTGAAACGTATACATCACGTGCACAAATATTCAGGTGATTGCTTGGTTTGGCATCTATCCGTGTTTTTGACTGTCTGCGTCTGGCATTATAGCTGCCCATCTTGAAAATACCTCAAGCACTATCAACATGGACCTGGTCGCTTTATTGCGGTTTGGCATCGTGCTGCACACCTTATGCATTTCTGGCATACACGTGTATTCCTATACGTACTGCGTAAGTGTATGCAGTGGCTGTCTTCGTAAACGAGGGAATGCGCAGTAACAATGAAGCCAGGTCTATGTTTTAAAATAGACGAACTTCCAAAGTCTGATGGATTTCTGGCACTGCATTAGTATCTGTTACGCGCCCTAACGAAGGGTCATGCCCTCAATAGCGTATTTACATTTGAGTCCTGCACGGCAAGGTGCATCTTCCAACCCGATGTGGAGAAAGTGGAGGGAGCCGCGTAACGAGCCGACACGGAATGAGGTAGTTGCACACAATGAAATACACGGACATCGTACGTGTAAGAGTAAAAACTAGCGTCAAATATGCTTGTATAAGAAATATAACAAGCCGAACAGTATTTCCAACTGTCTTATACGTAGGCTGTTATAGCAGAATCAAACGGTTGCTACATTTGCCGGTTTCCCAACTCGTGTGGGACAGACAATTGCACGTCACACTTCATTTCCCAACGACTACAGTGTCGTACTCACCTTCAGTGAGAACATGATCGTCAAATGCTTTTTGATACAATAGACTGACGCAAACCGCAACGCGGAAAAACACAGTGACGTGCGTACAGTTTTACGTCTGTGATGTTCCCGTGAAATTTGAACCAAGAGGCTTGCGTTGGAACCCCTATATCGGGTGCGCTCGTCTCGTCGAGTGTTGTGAATGGGCTACATCTATGTACACGTGTGAGCTTACGAACTCCCACACGAGAACATGACGAGAGTGTTCATCTCATACACTAAACCCGCCACCGAGTGCGTTACCTTTTGGTATTCTTACGCGTGACATTCTCCCTAATTGCATATGTGCAGATTTTCCTAGCAGCTGTGCTTAACACTCAACAGAGTAAATAAGGAAACATCTGCCGACACCGTATGTCTTTACCCACTACCGTATTTCATCCAGGTCTCCTGCTGTCGCGTGAAATACAAGCTACTGACTGGCGCCAGAGACGCTGAGCAAGCAACAACTGCATATTATCCTCTTTATTGGTCCGCGGACGTGGTTTGTTTCATTTCTTACGTGTATTTCTTGGTGTTGTGGCAACGCGTCACACTGTGGCGAAATCCGGATCTGCTAGCATTCTGTCAAACTTAACATGCTGGCGTTGAACATGCTTTTTCAAAGTGCTCTACGGGAAGTGGTATATCTGAACTGTGTTACAAACACTGAAAAAGCTGATTCAGTGTCAAACTCACATCACTGCATCAACGCATGTGCATGTAAGCACGCAGGAGTACAGTAGTCGACTATCGAACCCACGAATAGCGCCGCTGACCTATAGCAGCAGATATACTGATCTATCCACATTGGATGCGTGCGCCTCCCACAGCAAGACGTTGAGTCACCTTCAGCGGTACACGAGTATTTACGTATACGTATATCTGGACCGATACTTGCCCATTACACTTCTTGGGCGACTCCCGCTGAATCACCTCAC
>NW_021153059.1:1689-2356 GCF_002837175.3 Physeter macrocephalus | reverse complement strand
GTAGTGTATTGTTAAGCCTCCATGTGTTTGTATTTTTTACAGATTTTTTCCTGAAAATGATATCTAGTCTAATAGCACTGTGGTCGGAAAAGATCCTTGATACGATTTCAATTTTCGTAAATTTACCAAGGCTTGATTTGTGACCCAAGATATGATCTATCCTGGAGAATCTTCTATGAGCATTTGAGAAGAAAGTGTATTCTGCTGTTTTTGGATGGAATGTCCTATAAATATCAACCAAGTCCATCTTGTTTAATGTATCATTTAAAGCTTTTGTTTCCTTATTTATTTTCATTTTGGTTGATCTGTCCATTGGTAAAAGTGGGGTATTAAAGTCCCCTACTATGATTGTGTTATGTTGATTTCCCCTTTTATGTCTGTTAGCATTTACCTTATGTATTGAGGTGCTCCTGTGTTGGGTGCCTAAATATTTACAATTGTTATATCTTCTTCTTGGATTGATCCCTTGATCATTATGTAGTGTCCTTCTTTGTCTCTTGTAAGAGTCTTTATTTTAAAGTCTATTTTGTCTCTTATGAGAATTGCTACTCCAGCTTTCTTTTGATTTCCATTTGCATGGAATATCTCTTTCCATCCCCTCAATTACAGTCTGTATGTTTCCCTAGGTCTGAAGTGGGTCTCTTGTAGACAGCATATATACGGGTCT
>NW_021153059.1:0-800 GCF_002837175.3 Physeter macrocephalus | reverse complement strand
TTTTGGATCGTCTCTACTATCATTACTCTGAATTCTTTTTCAGGCAGACTGCCCATTTCCTCTTGATTTGTTTGGACTGGTGGGTTTTTACCTTGCTTCTTCACCTGCTGCATATTTCTCTGTCTTCTCATTTGGCTTAACTTACTGTATTTGTGGTCTGCTTTTTGCAGGCTGCATGTTCATAGTTCCTGTTGTTTCTGGTGTCTGCCCCCAGTGGGTAAGGTTGGTTCAATGGGTTGTGTAGGCTTCCTGGTGGAGGGGACATGTGCCTGTGTTCTGGTGGATGAGGCTGGATCTTGTCTTTCTGTTGGGCAGGACTGCGTCCGGTGGTGTGTTTTGGGGTGTCTGTGGACTTAGTATGATTTTAGGCAGTGTGTCTGCTATTGTGTGGAGTTGTGTTCCTGTCTTGCTAGTTTTTTGGCATGGGGTGTCCAGCACTGGAGCTTGCTGGTCATTGAGTGGAGCTGGGTCTTAGCGTCGAGTTGGAGATCTCTTGGGGAGGTTTCGCCATTTGATATTATGTGGAGCCGGGAGCGCTCTGGTGGACCAATGTCCTGAACTCAGCTCTCCCACCTCAGAGGCTCAGGCCTGACACCCGGCTGGAGCACTAAAAGCCGGTTAGCCACACGGTTCAGAACAAAAGGGAGAAAAAAAGACAGAAAGAAAGAAAAATAAAGTTATTAAAATTAAAAATGATTAAAAATTTTAAAAATTAAAAAGTAATAAAAAAAGAAAGATAGAAGAGAGCAACCAAACCAAAAACAAATCCACCAATGATAACAAGCGCTAAAGACTATACT
>NW_021153058.1:2116-2356 GCF_002837175.3 Physeter macrocephalus | reverse complement strand
CACACAGAGGTGTGCATGCACATATATGATGTACATTCTCCCAAGGAAATGCACAGGATCTATCTCTACTAAGCATTGAGACGGACAGGAAGACATCCATGGTCACCATCTACGCATACAGCTACAAATAGTATTGATCCACATACGTGTATATCTATATATACTGAGGGAGAACGAGAGAGAGAGAGGGACAGGAAGACATCCATGGCCACCATCTAGGCATATATTTACACATAGTAT
>NW_021153058.1:0-423 GCF_002837175.3 Physeter macrocephalus | reverse complement strand
CACACCAGCAGCTCCATCGTGTGTTTGTATTTCCAACAACACTCGCGGGTGGAGCGCATGCACGCGGGCGTCGCTGCATACTACGAGTGCACGCACAAGGGGTGGGGGCGGGGCCGGCGCGCGCGCGCAGCTGCAAATGCGTAGACCACCTTGTGTGTGCATGGACATTCTTCTTTTCTCTCTCTCTCTGTCTCTCTCCACAGACGCCGAGGGAAAGGCAGAAAAGTGTTGTCGCCTGCCTGCTGTTTCTACCGACGCGCCACCACCACCGCGTGTATACATTCGCATATACCTATCATGTGGGTATACAGTGTAATTATATTAATTATTATACGGGGTGCTACGCCGCGAACAGCGTAAACGCATAGACACACGTGTGTGCTTATGCGTGAGCATATGCCTCTGTATACGGGTGTGGTGTGC
>NW_021153057.1:1443-2357 GCF_002837175.3 Physeter macrocephalus | reverse complement strand
CCCTATTGCCTTCAGGGACGCCTGTGGGGATATACTGCTTCTCTGAGTCCAGGTGCAGGTCGCACTGCGATACACATCGCGGAAAAACCATATGTGACGACGCATCCGAGGAACCAAGCGGTCTTCCAGACCCGTGGCGTTGACAAGCCTCAGATAGGCATGCGGTCTTTGAATGACACTCGTGAATCTTATTACCCGTTTCCGCCGCCTTGTTGTCATTATGTGGACCCTCGACTCCTCGATCCCACAGTGTAGGAAAATTCATGATAATGCTTTGGTGGTTCCTTCGCAAGGCTGCCTCTCCAGGGGTGGACAGTTGTGTTCCATCGGCGACGCGCAGTGGGGATGCTCGTGTGGATCTAGGGACACCGGGGGGCATCCACAATCCATGTGTGACTATCTTATTACGTGTTTCCTGTTGCATGTAGTGGGGATCAAAAAGAAGTATAGGCCCTACGGAGGCCTCCTCATTGGGGGGCATCCACAATCCCTGTGTGACTATCTTACTACGTGTTTCCTGTTGCGCGTAGTGGGGATCAAAAAGAAATGTGGACCCTACGGAGGCGTCGTCATTCTGATCCTGGGCTTCGCTACGTCGACTTTCCTGGGACAGCATCGCAACCCCAGCGCTATTCGAAGATGGTTCACCAGCTTCTCGAGTCCGCTTAGGGTGGCTGTTGCCCCGCTCCAGAAGCGGGGACGATTCATGGAAGCTCCTCCTCCTGTCAAGCACCACATGTGCTCCGGATTGAAGCCAGCTACGGTGTACGGGAGCCGAATTGGAGTTGCCGAGTGTTGTGCTTGTGTTTGTACTGCGATAAATACTACTGGAGGCGTGTGGTGGTTCGTTATGTCTAGGACCATCGCAGAAAAGTGGCACCTGCGCGTGTGCTTCTCCAGCCTGGCCAGAAGCA
>NW_021153057.1:0-929 GCF_002837175.3 Physeter macrocephalus | reverse complement strand
CCAAGGCACGGGCCTTCCCAAGAGTGTGCGCCCCGGATGACCACATTCGGTTACCAGCTTCATCAGCTGCTTTGTGACTGTGCCTCTTCAAAGAATTTTCCTTGTTTGGCTCCATTGCAACGGCTCTACGGTTTCGGTGCAAGCTACCAGCATGTTCGGTTTGGTGCATTTGGGTGCAATCCTCTCCTAACGTATAACCAAATAACCAAATTGGCACGCTGCTTTCTTTGCTCAACGAAGGAGCAATACTCCGCAAACATCCTTACTCCACGTCATCTGTTAGGTTACATCGGAAAAAGCCCCTGGTTCTTCCACTAGAATTGCAGCAGCTGTTCTGGCAACAATGCATTTTGAAACACGCTGGGCAGTTGGCGCTGGCGGGTGCAGCCGCGCGTCGCTTTCGCCAACACATGTACGTTAAGCGAACTACCCAGGTGACCAGACCTTAGGTTTGGCGTCTTGCAGTCGGAAAAGCACCGCGTCTCAGCCGTTGCCATCCCCTGGCCCTGGTCACCCCCATAGTCTAGAAGTGTGTCGCCAGTGTCGAATCGTTCAGGCGTTACATCGCGGCATAACGGAAGTCAGCGTGCGTGTACTACAGTTCTTACAAGAGTAGTAGAGATAAGCGTGGCAGCACCCACCACTTGTCCTATCCACACCCGTTACAAACTACAATATCTCTGTGGGAAAAAAGCAGGTCCTTTAAAACGTCCCATCCCGGAGGAACTGCGTTATGGACGTTACAGGAAGGATCTGCATTATTTTGATACCGCGTGGCTCCGAAAATCATCTAGCATCGACGCGGAAAGAACTTTTCCGCCTACTGGGCTCTACGTTTACTCACCAGACACAATTTTTCTGGTTTCCACGCTCAAAGTTCGTTCACACTTGGGCACACGGACCCAGATCACTCTATCACTTATGTCGTT
>NW_021153056.1:1036-2357 GCF_002837175.3 Physeter macrocephalus | reverse complement strand
GAGAAATGTCTTATACAGTGATGACTTCAATTCTGAAAAGATGACACACAGATATATGTATACATATCGCAAGTCCTTTTTCAAGATGAAAACCTAATACGATAAACGGGGCTCTCTGACACCAAAACATGAACAACGACCGGAAAACCGCGGTGTCTGTCGTGTACTACCCGAAGACACGGTGTGTACCATGTAGATGTGAATGGAGAGGGCGTCAAATCGAAGAAGGCCGGCACTTCAAAGTGAGCAGCCTTGTATTACTGGACGTATGCAGATTGAGAGCTTTACAATGGTGCAAGACGCCGAGCCGTATAATACGTGTTTGAGTGCTGTCAAGAAAGGGGAACGAACTTTAGTGGGGCCGTCGAAAGACCGCTAAGTTTTTTGAAACTGACACAAAGGGTTTTATCCGGGGGAAGATGTGAACTCATGCAAGGAGTAGTATCTGTGAAATTGCCTGAGTACATCAAAAATACAGTGCTCGCCACAAGCGTGAACAACAAAACGAAGCCAGAATGCGTTTGCGCTAGACAGAGATGACGAGGACGGGTGATTTCTTCTCGAGACACGTTTAAGAAAACTCTCGCACTACAGCACACATGCAGGGAAAACTGAAGTGGCGAGCGTTTCCAGTCTGGATGAGGGAATAAACACACAGACACACAGTTTTCCACATTTTGAAAGAGAGCAAAGAAAAGCGTAGACAGCACTATGCGTTGTGTGTGTGTGACACGGCTCTGAAGGAGAGAAACCAATAGCTATTCTCTCTTTCAGCCGGGTGAGAACAGTAAAAAGATTGGACTGTTCTACTGCCAAATGAGGGATAGTAAAGACGTTAGGCAAAAATGCTGTACTTTACAGCAGAAGCTCCCGCTTTCTGCAGTCGCACAACACACGAGTGCCAGGAAAGTGTCCGTTGCAAGTACGAGCTGTTTTAACGAGCTGGACAGCATTCACACCCACATATTTCTTCCCGTTGCCGTAGTAGACCCCTCAGCAGCAATACGCAGAGGAAACAGGCTGAGAAAGCAGACACCACAGCGGACACAGAAGGGAAGCTGACAGGGACGGGTAGGGCACCAAATAGGCGAGAAAGACGCGCGAAATAGGACAACCAAAAAAACAAGGCGAAAAACTGCAGGAGGAAGAACAACGCGGAGAAGGACAACGACAAATTTCAAAAGTCTGGTTCGACAACAACTACGCCCGTCTCCGGTGCCCCAGTCGCAGAGCGTCTTGAATGATGAGCGGCCTGCCGAATGCATGCAAACCTTCAATATGGACACAAGTATATACACCTATGCTCCATTTTTTGGTGTTC
>NW_021153056.1:0-593 GCF_002837175.3 Physeter macrocephalus | reverse complement strand
TGCTGCTCCTTCGGTGGTTTTACGCGTCTTCCAAGAATGTGTAAACGCGTATGCTCTCAGGCGCGTTTTATTTGGGGTCTGGCACAGTGGAGAACCGATGGACCTGCGCAGCAGCTGGTGATTCGCTCGGCAATCTACCCAGCAGGAAGTCAGGAAGAGGGATACATACGGAAAAAACCTCATAGGTTTAAAGTAACCAGTACTCCCACCGTTACAAAACACTCAGCAGTTCAATGGCGACGTTCTACGCTATGTTAGAGACGAAATTTCAACTGTGGTTTACACTGCGGTATGACGTGCTATAGGGGGAAGTAGAATGATCTCGCAAAGTCTCTACAGCACAGGCGCCTGATTTTCCACCTCATTCCAAACTACTATTTCTTCTCGTGGCAGCACATCAAGCAGAAGTGCAAGAAACCAGGGGGCGGACCTTTGTGTCGATCGGTACGGCATTTCCAGCATAAGCGAAACAGCCTACGTCCTACACCACTGAAGCTGGGTTTATTAAACAGTAAAAAAGATATTCGTTTGACTCCGGACGATTGATGGCAAGAGAATGGCAGCTGCCCAAAGGGGCTGCCACAATCGACAGA
>NW_021153055.1:1955-2357 GCF_002837175.3 Physeter macrocephalus | reverse complement strand
GGTTCCTTTTGCAGTGAGTGAATAGATTCATTCTGTGGTGTGCTGCTGAAACCAAGTCAACTGACATGCAGGTGCAGTTACAGCAGCTTCTACACGGCACCCACTTCAAGCCCTGCACGCAAGAGTACATACCAGACATGCCTTTGTGTACCCCATAGGAAGCACCTGCTGTGTGAACGCAGCACCCCCTTACCTCTGGGGACTGTAAATATGCTTTCGACGCGTCTCAAATTTCCGGCAAAGTCAAATGAGTGCATCTGGCTTGTCGTGAATTAGAAGCGTGCAGCAGTGGAGGACACACGGAAGCACACGCGTTCCAGACCGTCTGCAACTACTGCCTGCATCTCGAGCACCCGTCTTTCTGAATAACTGACATCCTCCTTAGCAGCGGATTTGAAGGGC
>NW_021153055.1:0-783 GCF_002837175.3 Physeter macrocephalus | reverse complement strand
CTGTGTGTGCACACCTGCAGGTACATGCTCGCATATACAGACACGAAGGTGTCTGCGTAGCCTTCGAGAGAAAGTTAAATCTTCTTGTAGAGAAGAAAAAACAGACCTAACTCGGAAGAGTTAACACACAGAGCATGTAGGCTTTTTTGCCTCTGTAGGTGTGTGCGTTCAGAGATGTTCTACTCATTTATATTTCCTTCCGCCATATACGACGGTCTTGCGGTGTGTAGGTGCTGGTCTATGAATCTTTTGCGCAGCAAGATTTACAATATCTCGGGGCGCTTCTCTGAAGTATCAGACGTAGTTGCCATTCCAGCACCCGTTTTTCCGTGCTGCAGTGGCTCTTGCTTTGTACCACTGCTGCTGTTTACCGTGCTGAAAATTCCCCCGCAAGATAGAGGCTTCTACTCGCACTGAGAAGACGCAACAGGTCGTCGCTGCGTAGAGCAGTATCACATCGACCCGCTTACCAAAATGCCCGTCCGCATAGAATTGAAGGTTAGCACCCACTATCGACCTCTCCCTCTAGATGATTACAGTATGGTTGTATAAACATATACCTTTGTATGTGTACATGTACACGAAGTCTTTGCTAGACGAGCTCGTGGAGCCTCCAGTAGGGCGGATTACTGACACAAGCTTCAGGCCTGTGAATACACATGTATATTTTTATATGTTTGTGACTCACGCGGTGTTTGGATAAGTACACTTGTATATACGTATGCTGTATGCACAGAGGAGGCAAATACGTGTCTGTCCGTGTTTACACACGTGCAAGCCGTG
>NW_021153054.1:1931-2357 GCF_002837175.3 Physeter macrocephalus | reverse complement strand
TGTGTGTGCATGCACATAGGTGTATATGCATCTGTCTTCGCTGTCCCATGTGTTTCTCGTCCTCTCCAAGTGTCTCCCTCAGTAGAGGAACTTGTGCGTATATCTTCTGAATTGTGCGGGGAGGAAGGAAGCTGTAGCCCCTGGTACACTAATCTGGGGGATGGTGACTATGCGGCATTGCGGCTGCTGCTGTTGCTGAAGAAGAGGTGCTGCTCCAGAGAAGGCGGTGGCTACTCTTGACATATACACACAGATGTGAAGTCAAGTTCTTCGTGTGCGGTCCACATCCGTATGTTCGCAGGTCGCATGCAGTAGTGCAGTGCGCCCTGCTGCTCTGCCGATCCCGTGCTTCTGTAGCAGCAGCACATTATATTTGGGTGTGCTGTGTATACTGCCTTCCTCACTGCGGCGTTGTACAGTGGAGCT
>NW_021153054.1:0-314 GCF_002837175.3 Physeter macrocephalus | reverse complement strand
GCATTGTTGCTGTATGTGTGTGTGTGTGTGTGCTGCCGCACCAACATTAGGAGTCACAACACTGTTGATCGCGTGCGTCTCTTTGTGTTTGTGTGGGTACAGAGCTGTCCACGAGTCTGTTTTTCACTCATACGAATGGACACACACGTGTGTATGTGTGTCCGTGCAGAGGCATCCAGCGAATGCACAAACGCCGGTGCATTACTTCGTGAGTGCCGGTCTGCAAAGAGTGACGGAGGGGGAAAAGGAGTCCACACGGCTGGTGGATTGTTTGTGTCCCTAGTTTTGTCGCTACTAGTTATACGCACAACGCT
>NW_021153052.1:1161-2357 GCF_002837175.3 Physeter macrocephalus | reverse complement strand
GGTCTTCCAAGTGGTGTTAAAGGGGAGAGGCCAGAAGAGTGGGCTGATAATTGTGCAGACCACCCTAATAAAATTTGGGATGCGGAAAAGCAGGTCTGAGGCTTAGTTTAGGGTCCACGTGAGAGCAAAGCTCATCTGAGGCAGAGAATCAGTTAGGATGACTTTAGTGTCAGCAACCAGCAGCCAGTGAGGAGAGAGAAAGTGCCTGAGAGAGAAGGTGGATTGAAAAGGTACCAACAAGTTGGGCCCAAAGGGATGAACTTGGCCTTCTCCATGTCAGGAGATGACACACCTTTGAGGACAGCTTTGTCAGTGGGTGTTATGGCCCCACTAATTCATCCAGTGGACACTAATTCAGCACCTACTGCATGCCAGGCTCTACGTTAGGCCCCAAGACAAGAACCTTACCTTCCTAGGACTTACCTTGTAGTGGGGAGCAGGACATTGACTAAATACGTGCACTTGGGTTGTGAGTTTTGATTAGGATCAGGGAGGAAGTGAACACGGGGAGCTTCTCTGAATTGGGGAAAAGGGTAGAACAAAGGAATCTTTCCTGAGGAAGGGATGTCTGAGCTCAGGCATGAAGAATGAATAAGAGCAACTTGCGCAAGTCACGGAAGGAGGAACTCTTCAGAGAGATGGGTGTGGGGTAGAGCGTCAGGTGCGCGGCTGGAGCACAGCAAGTGGGCAAGGAGGATGCCAGATAGGGTCCTCAGGTTGGATGGGGATGAGGTCACATGGGGCTTGTAAGTTCTGCTAAAATTCTATGATTTCAGTCTACGTGAAATGGAAACTTCCAGAAGCTTTTTAAGAAGGGAGGGGCATGATCCAGCTTGAGTTTCTAAAAGCTTCCTCTGCTCTCTAAGGAGAATGCTTGGAAGGGACAAGAATAGGATGGGGTGACAGGCGGAGATGATGCTATAAGGACGGGGGTGGGGCTGAGAAGAGAGGGTGCCGGCTTAGGCTTAGGGCTACACACGTGTTCCTGCACGTCTGCCCTCACCTTGATTTAACTTCCTGCAGCACCTCTGCTCTGGGATTGCAATAGGGAAGAACCTTTTTTATTCTGTTATGAGTTAATCACTAAAGGGATGTTGCCCATAAGCTTAAATTCCACACAATGGCCCATCTCGGACCCTTGCCTCGGAGAGATTAAGGTAAATGAGCATTCAGCTAAAATACCTGTGTTTAGCTCC
>NW_021153052.1:0-1018 GCF_002837175.3 Physeter macrocephalus | reverse complement strand
CCCAGCAACTCGCCTCTCAACTTATTAGCCTGTGGTGTGGCGAGCAGTACAGGCTTGGACTTGGTAACAAATTCTGATGAAGCCACCCAGGAGCCTTGGTGCTCGTGGCCTGCCAGCCCTGGCTGGGGAATTCTGGGGTGAGAGCCTAGCAGCTGCCGGGACCCCTCGTCCTGAGGATCTGCCCTTCAGAGTTCTCTGAAGCAGCCCCGGCCGCCCCAGCACTTGGCAGTGGAAGGAAGGAATCGACATTTGGGACCCGACGGGCTCCGGACGGTAGGGTAAGTGGCTCCGGTGTGTGCAGCCGGGAACTTTATTCCTCTCCGTCTGGGGCTTTTTCTCTGGAATAAGCCAGTTTGTTTCGTATTGGAGTGGGGTGTACCCTGTTGGAGAGAGGAAAGAGTTGTTGGACTTCTACTTTTGGATTTGTGAACTGGTTCGTTTGCTTCTCTGAAGGCTAGCACTTGTATGTGCTGTTTGTGTGTTATCTTGAATTTCTGTCTCCAAAAATGGGGAATGTTTACTACCAGCTAAAGGTTCTAAAGAATATTCCTCGCCCCCGTTCAGTAGGAAATAGCCAGGGCGGTCTTTGTCCCTTTTCCACAAGATTGTGGAATGGACGTTGACAGTGTGGGTAATTGCAATCGGGAAGAACCTCTGTATCCTGTTACCAGTTAATCACTAAAGCGATGCTGCCTATAAGCTTAAATTCTCCATAACGGCCCATCTCTGGGACCCCTGCCTCTCAGGTGATGAGCATTCAGCTAAAATACCTTTGTTTAGCTCCCGGGAAACCTCCTGAGCAGGCCCACCTGTGAATGACTGCAGGCGGGAGAAGTTAACACCTCCCCTCCGGAGGCTGACGGGAAACAGGAAGTGCTTGGTTTTAGTCCCGCCCCTTTTAGTATAAAAGGAGCCTGAATTCTGACTCAGCAAGATAGTTCTTTGGGCCTCTAGTGCGCAGTCTTTCTCTGCTGGCTTCCCAGATAAAGTCACTCTTCTTTGGCCCAGCAACTCGCCT
>NW_021153051.1:2039-2357 GCF_002837175.3 Physeter macrocephalus | reverse complement strand
ACCACTGCAGCTGGAGTCTGCTGCTGCGGATATGTGGCAGCCACGGGGCCTGAATTATCCACTGTACTCGGTGCTTTCGCGGCACCACTCTGAAGGGAATGACTTTTCTTTGTCCTTTCTGCAGCTCCAAGAAGAAGCTGCGCGAAATGCAACACCACTCACTTGCATTGCACCCAGCGCAGCAGCTGGTGCAGGTGACGGCGTGGCAAAACTCCCCAGGCATGCGCTGCTGCGCGGGGGAGCATCCAACGACGGGGTAGGAGTACCTGAAGCAGCAGACGTAGCGACAGACATAGCAATCCAGTGCCGGCCCTCTGC
>NW_021153051.1:0-196 GCF_002837175.3 Physeter macrocephalus | reverse complement strand
GTCGTCGCGCAGCTGCGACAGCCTGTGAAACGAGAGACGGCTGTGAGGAAGAGCCGAAAATCTGGTTCCTGGATGAAATTCAGATAGGACGCGTAGGGGTATTCATCCAGTCGATGCAGTACTTAACGCTTCAAGATTTTCTTGAATTTGTCGAGCAAAGCCGGGCTGCCTCCGCTGCTGCTACTGCTGCGGCCAC
>NW_021153050.1:2086-2357 GCF_002837175.3 Physeter macrocephalus | reverse complement strand
CGAGGCACCGCGGGGTTGCACCAGAGTGAGAGGGTTAAATCACAGGTGTGAAGCGTTTGCTCTCCACGGTGGCTGCTCTTGCAGCTGCTATTTACCTGCTGTCCCTGTAACTCAGTGGCTGCTGTCCCCCGTACTCGCACTCTGCTTTCGCTACTGTTATTGTTGTCGGAGTTTAGCTGCTACTCGTCTTGAGCTGTCAGTGCTGTTGGGGACAGCAGCAGTGGCCAAGAGAATACAGCCGCTGATTTTGTCTCTATTTTCCTGCTGCTGC
>NW_021153050.1:0-181 GCF_002837175.3 Physeter macrocephalus | reverse complement strand
CTAGTGCAGAATCTTGCACCCCAAACGCGTAGGCCGGCTAGGATACTTCTGCAGGCTGCTACACAGGCATGCTCTCACCCACACGCATGCTATGACAGCCAGGTTCTTCTATTTTTTTAATGGCATTTTACGGACAGTTCACTCTCCAACCCTGCTGCTGCTGTTGCTCTCCTGCTCGCTA
>NW_021153048.1:0-2357 GCF_002837175.3 Physeter macrocephalus | reverse complement strand
TCCACATCCCCTTTGTGACGTGGGCCCTTTAGTGTGAGGTAGTTCATGCTGTGTCTTGTCATGTGGGCATTTGTTGTGATGAGGTCCCTGATGGCTTCCTCACTACCTTTGTGATGTGGGCCCTTTGCTGTGAGTTGGTTCCTGCTGGATTGCTCATCTCCATTGTGACGTGGGCTTTTGGTGTGACGCGGTTCATGCTGGGATCCTCATACGCTTTGGATTTAGGGCTTTTGGTGTGAGGTGCTTCATACTGAGCTCCCCATCCTCTTTGTGATGTGGGCTTTCGTGTGAGATAGCTCCTCTTGGGAACCTCATCCCCTTTATGATATGGAGGCTGACGTGTGCCATGCTTGCTTCTGGTTCCCCTATTCCATTTTTGCCTGGGGTTTTATTATGAGGGGCTTCCTGCTGCGTTCCTCATCTCCTTTGTGATGTGGATAATGACGTGTGAGGTTGTTCCTTCTCGGTAACCCATTCCCTTTGTGACTTGGGCCTTTGGGTGTGAAGTGGTTCTTGCTTGGTTCCTCTTCCCTTGTCATGTGGGCATTTGTTGTGATGAGGTCCCTGATGGCTTCCTCACTACCTTTGTGATGTGGGCCCTTTGCTGTGAGTTGGTTCCTGCTGGATTGCTCATCTCCATTGTGACGTGGGCTTTTGGTGTGACGCGGTTCATGCTGGGATCCTCATACGCTTTGGGTTTAGGGCTTTTGGTGTGAGGTGCTTCATACTGAGCTCCCCATCCTCTTTGTGATGTGGGCTTTCGTGTGAGATAGCTCCTCTTGGGAACCTCATCCCCTTTATGATATGGAGGCTGACGTGTGCCATGCTTGCTTCTGGTTCCCCTATTCCATTTTTGCCTGGGGTTTTATTATGAGGGGCTTCCTGCTGCGTTCCTCATCTCCTTTGTGATGTGGATAATGACGTGTGAGGTTGTTCCTTCTCGGTAACCCATTCCCTTTGTGACTTGGGCCTTTGGGTGTGAAGTGGTTCTTGCTTGGTTCCTCTTCCCTTGTCATGTGGGCATTTGTTGTGATGAGGTCCCTGATGGCTTCCTCACTACCTTTGTGATGTGGGCCCTTTGCTGTGAGTTGGTTCCTGCTGGATTGCTCATCTCCATTGTGACGTGGGCTTTTGGTGTGACGCGGTTCATGCTGGGATCCTCATACGCTTTGGGTTTAGGGCTTTTGGTGTGAGGTGCTTCATACTGAGCTCCCCATCCTCTTTGTGATGTGGGCTTTCGTGTGAGATATCTCCTCTTGGGAACCTCATCCCCTTTATGATATGGAGGCTGACGTGTGCCATGCTTGCTTCTCGGTTCCCCATTCCATTTTTGACTGGGGTTTTATTATGAGGGGCTTCCTGCTGCGTTCCTCATCTCCTTTGTGATGTGGATAATGACGTGTGAGGTTGTTCCTTCTCGGTAACCCATTCCCTTTGTGACTTGGGCCTTTGGGTGTGAAGTGGTTCTTGCTTGGTTCCTCTTCCCTTGTCATGTGGGCATTTGTTGTGATGAGGTTCCTGATGGCTTCCTCACTACCTTTGTGATGTGGGCCCTTTGCTGTGAGTTGGTTCCTGCTGGATTGCTCATCTCCATTGTGACGTGGGCTTTTGGTGGGACGCGGTTCATGCTGGGATCCTCATACGCTTTGGGTTTAGGGCTTTTGGTGTGCGGGGCTTCATACTGAGCTCCCCCTCCTCTTTGTGATGTGGGCTTTCGTGTGAAGTAGTGCCTGCTCGCTTCCTCATCCCCTTTGTGATGTGGACACTGACGTGTGAGGTGGTTAGTTCTGGGTTCCCCATCCCCTTTTATGACGTGGGTTTTTGTTATGAGGTGGTTCCTGCTGCGTTCCTCCTCCCCTTTGTGATGTGGACAAAGACGAGTGAGGTGGCTCCTGTTAGGTTCCTCACCAATTTTGTGACGTTGGCTCTTTGGTGTGAAGTGTTTCCTGTTTGGTTCCTCTTGCCTTTTGATGTGGGCATTTGGTGTGAAGTGGTTCTTGCTGGATTCCTCATCCCCTTTGGGATCTGGGCACTTTGGGGTGACTTGCTTCCTGCTGGGTATCTCATCCCCTATGTGGAGTGGGCCCTTTGGTGTGAAGTGCTTCTGCTTGCTTCCTCCTCCCTCGTGATGGTGGCTTTTTGTGTCACGTGGTTCCTGCTGAGTTCCTCATCCCCTTTGTCGTGTGGGCCCTTTGGTGTGAGGTGGTTACTTCTAGTTTCCCCATCCCCTTGGAGACGTGGGCTTTAGCAAGGAGGTGGTTCCCGCTCTGTTCCTCATCCCGTTTGTGATGTGGACAATGAAGTGTCAGGTGGTGCCTGCTTGGGAATTCATCCACTTTGTGACGCTGGCCCTTTTG
>NW_021153047.1:1695-2357 GCF_002837175.3 Physeter macrocephalus | reverse complement strand
AGGCTTGATGACGGATTTGTTGTGGTCTGACCCTTCGCCCATTCCCGGGCGATCGCCGTCGAAGCGAGGCGTCGCCTGTCAGTTCGGGCCTGACATCACTGCATCATTTCTCAAACAAAATAATTTGAAGCTCGTCATCCGCTCCCACGAGATGAAGGACGAAGGCTACGAAGTGGAACACAATGGCAAGCTGGTGAGCCCCCACATCTATCGGACAACTCTCGCTGACGCACAGGGGGACCCACGTGCGGCTGCTGCACGTAGAGGCGGGCTGCATAGCAGCAGCAACATCGGTAGCTGGGCAGAGATAGATTTGATGGAAGGCACACACATATACAGAAAGACAGGCGGTAGACGAGAGAAACGGCGGGGCAAGGCAGCTGCAGCAGCAAAGGTAAAGTGGCAGTGACAGCATTGGAGGAAGCGTCCCTGCGGCAGCTTCTTGTCTCGTGGGGGGCGCATGCAGCAGAAATTCGGTCACTTCAGCCGTGTGTCGAGCAGCCCTGCATGTGCAGCGCAGCAATACTAAGAGAGGCGCGGCAGGGGGAGCAAGTCGCCCTCCCTACGGGTGAAAAATGTGCCACCACGGAGAAGAAAACGGGTTCACAGAAGCAGCAAAGTCTTTCCGCAGCAGCAAGAGGGAGAACCAGCCCGTGAGCGTT
>NW_021153047.1:0-567 GCF_002837175.3 Physeter macrocephalus | reverse complement strand
CTTGGGTTTGCACGACGCTTCTTCGGAAGCAATGACTGCTGCTGCTGCTGTCTGTGTGCGCTTTTTTTGAGCAGATAACGGTCTTCAGCGCGCCGAACTACTGCGACCAGATGAAGAACAAAGGGGCTTTCATTCGGTGAGCTAGCTTCCCTGGTGTTCTCCTTATTCGGTTCCCACGGTAGAGGGGGATTAAAAAGCCTCTCCCCGTGTTCGTCTTTGCTTCTGTTACATCGAGACACTTGAAGGCCGTTTTCCGTAGCCGCTGCACTGGCAGGGACACTGGCAGCGGGGAAGGAACAACGCTGAAAGTAGTTGTTTCGTGAGTGCGAAATATCTATCGCATGCAGGTGCGCTGTGTCGGCGAAGACATCTATGCGCGCAGCGCTGCATACTTTGCTGTCTTTTTTTTCCATACGCGGCCCGTTGCGCGTCATAAGAGACGCCGGCGCCGCACAGACTCCACCACGCACATATATATATATATACATATATATAATGGTAGCCTGCATCACGTGGATATAAACCCGCAGATGTGCGAGGCACCCTGCATTTGACGCAAACGAGTGG
>NW_021153046.1:2072-2357 GCF_002837175.3 Physeter macrocephalus | reverse complement strand
AGAGGAGTGTCGCCGTCCCCCCGAAGATGTACAAGCAGAAGAAGCTGCACAGGCAGCAGAGGCCCAAGACGTAGGAACAGCAGGCGCAGCAGAAGAGGCTGGAATGAGATTGAGGAGGCTTCAGAGCTACACCTGTCACAACAGCTCGGATTTCGTTCAGTGCCACTCGCACGAGGGAAGAATATTAGAAAAATTGTTATGTTGGGATAAGTTGTTTCCCGTGAAATGGAGAGCGCGTAGCCAAGGGTAAATCTGCCTGACAAGTGAATAGGCAGCAAGGGCCTG
>NW_021153046.1:0-279 GCF_002837175.3 Physeter macrocephalus | reverse complement strand
TTCGCGCGCCTTCTAGTTGAGAAACATCTCTTTTCGAATCAGCACCTCCGCCCCGAGCAGGTAGTGCTCTGGTATTTGCTACCAGTTTCCTCGCTTCACTCGTGCTCATACCGCTGGCCCGCCGTTCACCTGTTTAAAGAGAAAAACACGCAAACATTCTACTCCTATGCGCATATCAATACATACACGCACGTGTTCTACTTAACCGTTAATGCAAAGATACACACTTCTAAGTATCTCTTCGCGTGCGTGCCCTTCCGGCCGGCGCGGGTTCATTCG
>NW_021153044.1:1723-2358 GCF_002837175.3 Physeter macrocephalus | reverse complement strand
CAGTAAATTTCATGTACACGGAACACGTGGATCCTGACGCGTCGTAGCTCCAACGCTTCCTTTATGCACTTTTCCACACCAGTGCAAATGTTGCTACCATGCACCATATACAGACGTGTCCAGTAAAATTTAACAGTATGCTGACACGTTCAGTTTCTTCTTGCGGACTAAACAACCGTACCGCAGATGGCTGCTTCATCACGTCGCGCAGTGGGGTTGCACAACAGCAGCCAGCTATGCACGGGAAGGACACTTCCGTCGCGAAACCGATGATGCAACTGTAGCGCCCAACGCTCCGGCAGCCACTGACGATTTCCACATTGTACTGCCGTCACAGCGCGGAGGCAACTTCGCAGCTGTACCAGCAGCGTACAGGGAAACTGGACGCGCGGCGTACCACCGCAACAGACGGGGAAATAAAACAACAAAACGGCTGCGTAGGCCTTCCTACGTCACGTGAACACCGCTGCAGCAACATAGAGCCATACAGGTCCGCCGATCAGGCGTAGCTAGCTGCCCTTGCTGGTTTTGCAGCTGGCAGCGGTGCTGCTCGAGGACGTACAGCTGTCCCTTCGTTTTTAGTACACATCGAGGTCAGCACCACATACTGAGAGAGACGTCTCTACGCGCGCGCC
>NW_021153044.1:0-270 GCF_002837175.3 Physeter macrocephalus | reverse complement strand
TGTCAAGCGGTCCTTTATAGCGTTTGAGTTAGTGAGTACGGCAGTTCGTTCTTCTTCCACGCAGACGTTACATTGTCCGAGTTCTACATCCGAAGGCATGAGTCCGCGAGGGACGGGGATCCAACTAGCCCTCGTGCGCTGTTCGAATATTGCTTTTGCGGACACCGTATGCACTCTATCGTGTTGCTGCGACGCTGCTAAGTCATCATGATGTACTACTGCTGTGGAGTACAGGTGGACGGTTATGCTGCTGTTTGCTTGGTGGAACTC
>NW_021153043.1:1715-2358 GCF_002837175.3 Physeter macrocephalus | reverse complement strand
TGTACGTCAGACACGCTCCTGTGGACGCGCGACTACACGGCTCTCTACCTACTTACACATATGTATGTCTATGTATGGTCGTCTACGTGGACGTGAAGAGAGATAGGGCCTGTGTGATGTAGTATACACCTGTGAACACGGGCGAAAAGAAATCGATTGAGATGTGCACAGAGGGTTGTTGAGTGGAGCCTGGCGGGACACACACACGTATAAACACACGTGGCCGCCTTATAGACGTGATACAGATTCATGCGTGTCTGTATCCTGCACATGCAGAGAGGCGTATGGAGATATATAGACAGAGGTACACGTATACATATATATGTATGTGTGTATCTGTCTGCATGACCACATGTATACGCATATGTGAATGCGTGTACACGTTTATGTGGACGTATATATTATATATACGTGTGTGTGTACGTTTCTATATATGTGCTTGTGTTGTGTAGAACTGTCTTTGTATTTTTTTTCGCGTGCCTGGGGCCTAACTAGCTACACGTACAGACGTACACATATGTATATGTGCAGTCCATATGCCAGTCTTTGTGTGTGGGAGTATATACCATCAAAAATTTGCATGATTGTGTTGGTACACCGGGGTGAGCCCTTCCTAGAGGCAGTCACAGCGAAGTGGCTGCCC
>NW_021153043.1:0-767 GCF_002837175.3 Physeter macrocephalus | reverse complement strand
AGTGGAGTGGACACAGTAGTACACACGGAGGCCGCCTGTCCGGTGATCGCGCACTCTGTGTGTGTGGCGGCGGCCTGTGAGGCGGTAGAAGTCCACGAGCCAGTTTGTTTGCTGGGCCTCCGTTTGGTGGCGCAAAAATAATTAAGGGGGGGGGGGATGTTCTTCCTGCTGAGTCACAGTGAAACAGGCAGACATCCGCCTAAGGTGTGAACTCCTCTTCTCTGCACACGGCCTTTCCCACCCGGGCATACGCGTGTATACGCATGGGGATGTACAGATAGATGTCTCCGCGGTGCCCTGCGCACAACGTGTGTGTGTGTAGTATCGCTGTGAGTGGGGTGGGGGGTATATCGCGATACATTTTTTTTTTACGTTTGTACGTGCTTTGCGCTGTTGAACGGCCCGCCTTAGTTCTGAAGAACGTGGGCGTGGCAGCAGGCGGGCAGGTGATTCTAGCGGCGCGAGATCAATTTCTCAAAGTCTTCAGTCAACTTGTAAAGCTGGCATCTCTCCAGGTAAAGGAAATCCGTCTTACTGAAGGACTCCACCGTGGGATCATCGGGCATGCGCCTGTTACGGTGCTTCGCGTTCATTCCCTCGAGTGTGCGTGTGTGTCTGTGTGTGTGCAAGACTGTATACGCACGTTTGTATAGGTGTACTGCTGCGCAGCTCTCTGTGTCTCTGACTTTGTGTGGGGAAGTGTGAATATAAATATATACACATATATGTATAGACAGCACTGCGCACATATGTGTAATACGTACCTG
>NW_021153042.1:0-2358 GCF_002837175.3 Physeter macrocephalus | reverse complement strand
TTGTTATGATAGCACTTTCTCACAAATGTGTTTCTTGAAAACTGTGAAAACTTCTATCCTGACAAGCTGTCAAATGAAAGGCAAACATTTTTGTACCACAGAAATTCTAATCCTTTCACAGATGCACTGGGAATATTTATCTTCAGGACTCACTTGGAAGCCAGCAATGTTTCTCTAAGTACTTTAAGTCCAAGGATGAAGAACTTTGTTGTCCACATGATGATGTGATTTAGACCCCACTTCCTCTTTTGAGACAGATCTTGGTGGGCTTAGTGAATGGCATGTCTTGAAAGAGCCTATAGGTTCACACCACTCAATCGGGTTCTTCTCTCAGGCAAAAATTTATGCAGAAGAAGATAGCTATTGGTATCTTTGGTCATGGGAATACAGAGGACATTGTGACCTTAAAAGTGGCCATTGGGTGTGTCTTTCGATAAGGATGGCTGACCCTCAGTTTTTGTACCACAGAAATTCTAATCCTTTCACAGATGCACTGGGAATATTTATCTTCAGGACTCACTTGGAAGCCAGTAATGTTTTTCTCTAAGTACTTCAAGTCCAAGGATGAAGAACTTTGTTGTCCACATGATGATGTGATTTAGACCCCACTTCCTCTTTTGAGACAGATCTTGGTGGGCTTAGTGAATGGCATGTCTTGAAAGAGCCTGTGGGTTCACGCCCCTCAATCGTGTTCTTCTCTCAGGCAAAAATTTTTGCAGAAGACGATAGCTATTGGTATCTTTGGTCATGGGAATACAGAGGACATTGTGACCTTAAAAGTGGCCATTGGGTGTGTCTTTCGATAAGGACGGCTGACCCTCAGGGGTCATTCCACTTTGCATAATGGTGTAATCTAAGACCCTTGTTTTGGTCCATTATTTAAAGAGGATACTAAAAATTCAAAAACCCCATGTATACCTATTGATCTTGGAATTCTAATTCATCTTAAAATATTCTCAGGGAAAGGAGTAGGCATAGTATCTCCCTGAGTCCTCCATAGTGCCAAGGTTTGGTTCAAAGTCAGGTATCCTTAATGAGCATCTACTTTATGAAGAGGCCAATTCTACCTTCAGCTTGAAAATGTAGATTTTGAGAATGAGTGAGAAGGAAAGACTGATGAGGCTTTAAAATGCAAAATGAGACTTTACTCCAAAATCGCCAGGGTATTTAATGCAATTTTTTTCATCGATGCTGTTCATGTATGAGTTATGAACCTTTCAGGACTAAGTTAGCCAAAAGGGTGATTTTCAACTGGGTAAGCCAGTGGTCACTGGAGTATTATAAGGGAGTCCTTGAATCCATATGTAAAGTGATGGTATTTGTAGATGTCTAAATAACATGTCTCTGACACATACACACTTCTGTTTTTCAAAAATATTTAGGTACTTTCATAATTAGTAAGATGAAAATTTATTTAAATAAAATTTATTTAATTGATTTAAAATGTATTTATTCTGAATTCATAGGAGCTATTTAGATTTTCTATCTATTGTTGCTTCAGTTTTGGTAACTTGTTTCCAAGTATTTTCACCTTAATTTCTTATTTAGTATTATGTTAACACATAAAGCAATGTTTTTCAGATAACTGTTCCCAGGAAAAGAAGGAGGAAGTCCTAGAAAGTGAGAAACCCAGTGGACCCAATGCCAAGCAAGGAAAACCAGACATGCAAAGTCAAGAGCACACCAGCACCAGCCCCGGGCTCACTGAGCCTGCCAAGATCCCGACCCTGTAAGGATAACTTACTTACATAGCTTCATGCTGGTGCAGCCTCATTTACTGGCTGCTTCTTTTCATGCTTTGTTAAGGGTAAGGAGGCGTTCCACATTGTTTTTGAAATTTTTATATATGTTAAGTTTCCAGGGCCGTAGACAAAGGCAGATAATCTACAGGGTAACTTCCCAACAAGATAGTTCTGTGTTGCAAGTCATCAGTGGGCCAGAAACATGTGTGCAAGATGAGATGTCTGTGGATGCGATGCATGTCTTTATTGATGAACATGGTAAGTCTTTAGAGCTCTTGACTCATGACGTAGAAGGGGGAAGGCTGGCAGCTTTCTCAAGGTCCCATGTGGTCTCTTAGCCTGAGGACAGGTTTCCCCTGTATCTAAAAGTAGAGTGGTCCTACGAGATCTTTCCTAAACTGAAATGGTGTAAAGCAAAGAGGCAGTTAGCTAAGGATGCCAAAAATACATCAATGTAAGACACAGATGGTCCTAATTCAAAGCCATGGCAGCTTGATGCTGAGATACTGGGTATAGTTCCTGGGGAGGGAGCTTGGTGATGCTACTCTAATTGCTTGGGGTGTCCGCTGGCTGTATAAGTCACTGCAAAACAAACGCTGAATGCTCTTTTCACTTT
>NW_021153041.1:1932-2358 GCF_002837175.3 Physeter macrocephalus | reverse complement strand
AAATTATTTGGTGAAATTGTGGAGAAAGGACGAATGAAAATCACCACACCCCTCAAGTGGCGAGGCCGCGAGTCAAGTATGTGCGGGTGCTGTGCGAAGCTTTCGAGTATTAACTTACGGACAGCAAAAGTATAACACAGCGGAGGAGAAAGGATATGAACTCAGAGAAAAGCCTCAGCTGGTCTCACAACCAAAGAAGTCGTGGTTTTACACTCGTGCGGGGAGAACTGCTCTGTCTTTACCCATCCTCACCAGCAGACACACCCCCCAGAAGTTCGAGTGCCGCCGCCTCCGTCCGTTCCCTCTGCCTTCAGAGCAGCAGCGGCAGCAAGAGCAGCAACAGCAGCAGCAGCAACAGCAGCAGCAGCAACAGCAGCAGCAGCAACAGCAGCAGCAGCAACAGCAGCAGCAGCAACAGCAGCAGCA
>NW_021153041.1:0-257 GCF_002837175.3 Physeter macrocephalus | reverse complement strand
TCTGCGGTTTCCCCCGTGGCCCCGCCCTCCCGTCACGCAGAAAATTAGAGGGAAAAATGTCTACCAGAGGAAACTCCCGTCTCGTGGCTGTGGAAGATGGCCCTGACGACTGCTCGCTGACTTTCACCGAGTAGTACATTCTCTTCCATTTAGACTTCTTGGCCCGGTGTAGTTGACTGCAAAACATTGTGAGCATATTTTTTTGTTCACGCCTGCGTATATTCACATACGTGTCCCTGGCAAACCCCTCTCTCCTA
>NW_021153040.1:1378-2358 GCF_002837175.3 Physeter macrocephalus | reverse complement strand
ACGTGCTTACGACTGAGCAACTCGTCTACTGAATAGAGCCCAACGACAACGTCCCTCGACACCAATCTGGCGTGCTGAGCTTTTTGCGTGAGAGTGACAAACAAACAAAGATTACTTGCGATATGACGAACGATGACCGCGGAGTTTTCCAGTCACACACTGTGCGTGTGTCTACAAATTCGGTCTGTAGAAACAGTAGTTCACTGGCACGATACCAGCATGCAGTATTCAATGAATTACCGATGATATGGAAGTCTACTACACACGCTACCCGTGCTAAGCCCCTTTGCCATATGCATGGACATATGCGCGCCTTTAAGAGACAAGCAGTCCACGCCAGCGAGCACGAATGTGTGATGTGTGGCAAATGACAACTCGAGGAATGTTGGTCTCTGTTGCCCAGTACGTGTACAAATTTCTTTGAACTCCTGCATAGACACTTCCGCTATAATCGTATTACCAGAGAGCATTGCTTGGAGAGCTTTGGTGCCCACTGATCATGTAGCCGCTTCCACATATGCTTTTTTTTCCAAAAGATGTATTCTGGCTAGACTGAAAACGGACGACAAACGACCTTCTGTTAGCAACGGGTTCTCACTTTATCTCTGCTTGACTTCTCTCGCTGTGCAAAATTCACAGCAAGAGTGTGGTGGTACTACCACCGTCACCATCTTCGCTACAGATGTGTTGAAAACTACGAATGTGGAAACTCCATATGTTGACCCAGAAGCTTTCGCAAGCACTACTATGCGTTCAAACAAGTTTCTAGATTCGCCTCCTTCCTAGAAGTGAAACCTTCCACGCATCTTTTTCGAGGGGAACCAAGACTTACGAGGATTCAACAAGAGGGTGCAACTCCGGGTCGCAAATAAAGCACGCCGTTTTCTCCAGTTGTCCGTCCTGTGCAAAGAGCAGCATGAAGCGATGCTCTTTTTCATATTAAACAAGGCCAGCAGTTGCTGCTCGCACGTCCACTGGAA
>NW_021153040.1:0-453 GCF_002837175.3 Physeter macrocephalus | reverse complement strand
GTAGTCTGTAGAGGTAAAAAATAGTATATTCACACGTCGTTGGCAGAAGCGAAGGACGCCGCCTCTCCCCTATGCACGTAGGAATCGAAGACACAGTTCCTTGAATACAAACAGCGTTGTGCCGCAGCGAGTTTTTCATCCAAGTGTCGAAGGGGTAAAAACGAACGAACTGCGTGTTTCACAGGACGACTTCAAGAGAATTCACTTGTTGACGTGCGCGCGACGTATGTGATAGCGTTTCTATACATGCACACACAGGTTCTCTCCTTTCTCTTTCCCCGCAGTCAAATAGTCTGCACGAAGAAGTCTCACGCGCAGCAACACAAGCTCTGAGCCGTCAAATTTTTTCACACTTTGGAGACCACTCAACACGTTCCCACCACCAACGCCTCATGACAAACCCTTTAACAGAAAAATTCTCGTCCTTCCAATGCACAGGAACATGCTGCAGGC
>NW_021153038.1:0-2358 GCF_002837175.3 Physeter macrocephalus | reverse complement strand
GGATTGACATATACTCACCACTATATATAAAAAAGATAACAAATAAGGGCCTACTTTATAGCACTTCAGTGTTCACTGCAACACTCTTTACAATAGCAAAGACATGGAAGCAACCAAAATGTCCATCAACATACAAATATAGGTAAAAAATGTGATACATACATATAATGGAATATGATTCAGCCATAAAATAGAAGAAAATAGGGGCTTCCTTGGTGGCGCAGTGGTTGAGAGTCTGCCTGCCGATGCAGGGGACACGGGTTCATGCCCCGGTCCGGGAAGATCCCACATGCCATGGAGCGACTAGGCCCGTGAGCCATGGCCGCTGAACCTGCGCGTCCGGAGCCTGTGCGTCCTGAGCCTGTGCTCCGCAATGGGAGAAGCCACAACAGTGAGAGGCCTGCGTACCGCAAAAGAAAAAAAAATAGAAGAAAATAATGCCAATTGCAGTAACATGGATGGACCTAGAGATGATTGTACTAAGTGAAGTAAGTCAGACAGAGTAAGACAAATATTGTATGATATCACTTCTAGGTGGAAACGAAAAATTGATACAAATGAACTAACTTACAAAACAGAGGCAGACTCACAGACTTGGAAAACAAACTTATGGTTACCAAAGGGGAAAGGTGGGGGGTAGGGATAAATCAGGAACTTGGGGTAAACATACGAATACTACTATATATAATATAGATAAGCAACAAGGACCTACTGTATAGCACAGGGAACTCTACTCAATATTCTGGGAATACCTTTATCAGAAAAGACTCTGAAAAAGAATGACTATATGCATATGTGTAACTGAATCACTTGCTGTGCAGCTGAAATGAACACAACATTGTAAATCAACTATACGCCAATAAAATTTAACTTACAAAATAAAGAAAATCACCTATATTTCAAAAGAAAAAAAGAATTCCCATATATTTTTATGGCTTGATAGCTTACTTTCTTAGTGCTCAATATTATCCCACTCCCAGAATATATTAATACTATATCATTTCATTCACCTATTGGAGGACACCTTAGTTTCATTCACATTTTGGCAATATTGAATTAGGTGCTATAAGTATCCATATGCAGGTTTTCATCTGGAAGTATGTTTTAAACTACATTCAGTAAATATCCATGAGAACACTTGCTGATTGTACAGTAAGGTAATGTTCAATATTACAGCAAGGGTCAATCAGACTACCAAAGTAACTGTATTATTTTTCATTTCCACCAATAACAAATGACATTTCCTAATGTTCCACATCCCCTACAGAATTTGTTCTTGTCATTGTTCACATTTTAGCCATTCTAAGTGTTACATAGTGGTATGTAATTGTATTTTTAATTTGCTTTTTTATGGCAGCATGTAATCTGGATTATTCTTCTGTATACTTATATGCATAGTGTCTATTTTGTTTAGTGAGGTGCCCATAAAGTATATTGGTCCACATTTTATTTAAGCTGCTTTCACTTTTTTCTAACCAATCTGTATTGTTTTATTTATTTTCATGCCTTATTGCATTAGTAAGGACTTGGAGTAAAATATGGAAAAGGAGTCATGAAAGGGGACATCCTTGCTTTTACCTGAACTTAGTGAAAAACCTTCATGTTTTCACCATTCATCGTGATGTAAGATAAAAGTTTCCTGTAGATCTTTATTATCAACTTGAGAAACCTCCAGTCTATTTCTTTAACTGAGAGTTTTTATGAAGAATGGGTTTTAGGTTTTTTCAAAGGTCTTCTGAATCTAGTGATATGCTAATGATTGTCTTTAGGGTGTTGCTATGATGGATATAATTATTTGATTTTAGAATGTTGAACCAGCCTTGCATAACTGGGATTATTCCCTCTCATTCATGATATAAAATTCTCTCAAACTATTGTTGGATTTGATTTGTTAATATTTTGTTGATGATTTTTGCATTGATGTTCCTGAGAGATATTGGTCAGTTTTCTTTACTATTCATATGTTCCTCTAAGTTTGGATGTTGTGGATTTAGTGTGAGACATTCATTTGGGGAGATTCTCAGTCATTTTTAAAAAATACTTTCTGTTCTTTGTTATCTTTATTTTCCTCCTGCTATACCCATTATGCATAGGTCACAGCATTTTAATTGGTCCACAATTATTGATTACTCTGTTCTGTTGATTTCTTTCCTGCCCGTTTTCTCTTTTCTTTTGAGATTTAAAGGTTTCTCTTGATATGTCTTCAAGCTCACAGATATTTCTCCTCAGCCAGCTCTTTGACTGCTAAAACAAAATACGAGAGACTTGGTATTTTATAAACAACAGAATATTTTTGTTTCCTCATAATTGCTGAGGCTGAAAAGTTCAACAAGTTACCAGGGGCTTTCCTGGTGGCAC
>NW_021153037.1:1542-2358 GCF_002837175.3 Physeter macrocephalus | reverse complement strand
CATCGCCCTCTGATGTGCCGATACGCATACTTTCTTGTGTGATAGAATTAGTGTAACCATACGCGTGCCTAGAGATACCTGTTTACTATATATACACATATGTCTGTATACGTTAGCGTGATACGTACCATACAAGTACATATAACTGTACACATGTATGGCCGGCTAGATTCCTAATCACACGAGAAGAGACTACCGTTCTGTAAAAAGTTTCCCAATGCTGCTTCACTTTTGTAAATCGAAACCCACGCAGCATTTTGAACAGCCCCATCACCATTCCGTGGATGCTCTACGGTCACCGTACGTACGCTTTGCCACACGCCTTCGAATTGCATGTGCAAGGGTCTTCCGTGGAGACCGTCTCCTCTGCCCACTGTCGTACAGTTATTTAACTCAATGCGTGTAGTTCTGGATACGTGTGTACGCGACGTTCGTAGATCGGATCGACACACACGTAGGTGCCCACACAGGTACAGACACAAACGCGTACAGACTTACATTCGAACACAAATATCTACCCGTCTCAGAGTCCGCAGTTGTTTTGTGAGTAAAAGTGCATTTTTCCGTGCGCAGCCTATATCGCGCCTGAATTGTGTCAACCACCTCCGAGAGTTTCACTTCACTTCCTCTGCTTGCAGCAGGAGAGATGCTCCGGCATTAAATCAAAAAACGCTTCTCTTTCTCGCCACAATGTTTTCCTGTCTTTCAAAAAAAAGGGCAATCCCTTTCTTTTGGTGAGTGCGAAATCGGAGGCAGAAATTCACAAACAGGAGCCAGGAGGACACGAAGAAGCGAGAAGCGGGAAACGAGAAACAA
>NW_021153037.1:0-608 GCF_002837175.3 Physeter macrocephalus | reverse complement strand
AAAAAAACCTTTGACGCTGCATCAACGTCGACGTATACACACGACGTGAATCATCGGAGTAGACACGCACACGTCGATAACAAATTGGCAACTCTTTTGCCGTCGCCTTCCTGCATTTTTGTATCAGGTGTCTTCACAAATTTTCCCTTTTCTCTTCCTTTTCTTGGGGGAGTTGTCAGCTTGCCTCTCATGACGCTGCATCACACCCACACGCTCTCTCTTCTTTTGTCTCCTCTATATGTATACGGGGGAGGCTAACACCTCCTCGATCATAACGTTTTTTCTGTATCGTTAGATACCTTTATTCCTTCCTAAGTGCTAGTAATTAGAAGTGGGAAGAAACCGTCATTTTTATCTGTCGTTCTCCTGCTCTCCTCTATTTTCTGTGCTTCTTCCCGAGACGCCTCTCCCATATACTTTACTTTTTAATTCGTTAAACCACCTCATAACTCTTTCCAAAACTGTAGTAACAATGTAAGATGGACCAGCAAAAATTCAAACCCCTGGAGTCTGCTCTCCTTCCTCTTTTCTGCTTCTTGTTCATCTTCGTCTTCCGCCCCATGCACATCTGCGTCTCCGTTCTCACGTGCCCACGTCGTAGGACAATG
>NW_021153036.1:0-2358 GCF_002837175.3 Physeter macrocephalus | reverse complement strand
GGCGCCGCAGCAAGACGGGAACGCATTGGGGCGTTTTATGAAGTGTTTGAGGAACACGCTGTCGTCACGTCAGGAAGAAGCATGCAGATGCAGCGGGCACTTCGATTCCGTGTGCGGGTGATCCAGGGGGGGGCTCACGAGTCTGTATCAGCGCGCATGTGCAGCGGTGTTGTACTCCTGTGCATGCACGTGCACTTGTTGCGTCGCTTCCACCAAGCACACGCTCATGCAGTGGCTTTTTGCTCTGCACACATGCATACGCGCGTAGCAGATGCTCCGCATAAAATTCTCTCTGCGTGGAACACGCTCGTCAGACACCTACACACGCACCGTCGCCTGGGGGAGGCGCTTCTCTAGTGTGGTGCGCCTTCAAGTGACTTCTGTTAATGCGTGACGAAATGGCGTACGCAAGACCCCGCGCACAAACAGTTTGGTTATACTACGTACAGGCATTTTTGCGCGTGTGCCGATACGCTGCTGAACTGTCCCTTCACGTTAGCGTACACGCCATGAGTGGGACGTGTAAACGAAAAGCGACAGATACATACACGTGTGCGTGTGTGTGTGTGTGTTGGTATGTGTGTGTGTGTGTGTACTCAACTGTGCGTCTCCGGATGGAAACGGAAAATGCACATCTTTCTGCATATGCTTCTACGGCTTAGTCCGTACATGTTTACGGTTCCTCTGCAGGTGGAGTTTGACAGCGTTGCGCATCGCGGGTCCATTATAAATTTTGCGATAAGTGAGCATGTGGAAAACGCGGGGACGCACTCCGGAGACGCGACGCTCATTCTTCCCGGCCAGAAACTTTACGTAGAAACAATCAGGTGAAGCTGCTAATCTTCTCTTCCAAGTTTTGTGCCTTTATCTCCAAGCGCGCCTTTTCTTCCTTATATATATGTGTGTAGTGTAGTTAATATGTATATGTACATATATACGGCATGCTATACGATCCCGTGTAGGGCTATATGAGAGTGTTTTTGCGGGACCGCAGTGACGAATTAGCGCAGAATGCGCACAACCACATGCATTTGCACACAGTAATATGATTGCGTGCGGGGGCACGCACACGAATTGTTTGCGAGACGACTGGGTAGAATGGTATAGTCCTGACAAATATAGAAGGATGGCTCTGCCGTCTCCGAAACGAGCTGCAACGCCGTCTGCAGCAAAACTGGTGAGTGCTTGTATGTCCAACTCCCTCTATATCTATATGAGAATATGTATACTGCACTTGCAGGTGTCTGTGTGTGTGTATATTCGTAAGACCCTTGAAAAGGAGCTGGCTCTAAACCTAATGTTCCTCCTTCCCATGGGCACATGTGCCTTAGGTTGTACGTTGGTCGGCCCACTGCTGCATTTTGACAGTCGCCGCGGCTTTTACAGTGCACCATGTGCCAATCCATACATATGTGCGTTGTAGATAGGCTTTTCACGCTCCGCATTTCCAAAGAAACTGCGGGCTTCTACAGCTTGTGCCTACCTGTACGCATACGGGCATTCGTATGTGTTGACTCAGATGTCTTTTTACGCTTGTATATTTTGTCTGTGCCGCTAACGGCGAGTCTGCGTGCATCGCAGGGAATTGCTTTGCGGTGGTGTGTTGCGCTGCTTGTATTCATCCCTTCACTTCAAGTCCAGTGGTATTCATGCGTGCCCGCAGACGTGCTGCCAGCCGGCTCTCTTTTTGCGCTTCGCCTTTTCTCCGTATGTAACGCACGTATATACACGTGTGCGTGCACGTGAAGCGGTGAATTGCTTGCAACACCGATGAGTGAAAACGTGTGTGTACTGCGTCGTCACATGTATATGTGTTGGTGTGTCTCTACTCTACGCCTGTACCAGCCTTGGAAATATCGGAGGACGTGCTTGTTATGTCTAACTCTGCAGACGTTTGTGTGCCTACACATTTACGTCTCGAACGTATAAACTCTGCGCGAGTGTTCTGTCGCTGCCTCGTAAAGGTTTGCACAAAAACAGCCCCTCGCGGCTGTCATCTGTATGTACGGACAGGAATGCGCCTGCTTGTCTCACAACGTCTGAGCGGACGTGTGTTCTGACACGCCTGCTCCCTCTTCAGTTATATCTGCAAACAGCTTTAAGCCCGAGTCCACCGCGTCTGTGCTCGCCGCGGTGTGCATGTCCACACATGTATATACACGTATATACACTTGTGTGTGAACAGAACCCCATGTAGTACATGGAGGTGCTACGTGTTCTCGACATGTTAGGGCGAATAACACATTCACGTACACCACACCTCGATACACGTGAACGCACGTTTGGGTGTGTGTGTCTGTGTGTCTGTGTGTCTGTGTCTGTGTCTGTGTGCTGGAGCGGGGGTCGTCTTCTCTGCCC
>NW_021153034.1:1006-2358 GCF_002837175.3 Physeter macrocephalus | reverse complement strand
GTACGGGTTCTATTAGGCAGTACAGCAGTTGTAGTATTAGTAGGAATAGGAACTGCAGTGGTGATAGTGAATGTTACAATATTGTTCTGAAGGCAGTAGGAGTAGCCGCAATAATACAAATAAAAGTAGTGATAGTAGGGGGAATAGTGACACTAGTCGCTGCTATTGATACAGCACTGGTAGAGCGAGATACGTAGAAGAAAACCTAAATCGAAGAACGAGAAGGTACCGCTTGCCGATCAATGTGCCAAAAGCTGCACCCTTGCATGAATACTGAAGAAGACAAGCATAGTGAAAAATCGGTGAACTAGTATTCCACTGAGACACTACAACGGACTACATACACGTATGCATGTCCTGTCAGAAGGCACTGTACCAGCAGCTGCCGCGTGGCAGGATAGGCTACAGGGGCAGTATTTCAGTTTGACACAAAGAGTGCAAACGAGTCACGTTACTGTGCGACGTAGGTGACGTAAATACCATGTTGTGGAACCACGCTCAAAATCCTCACATGACGAAGTAGACGCATAGATCTCGACTTGTGTACCGTTTACGTACGTATGGAACTTCGGGTTTCTGCGTGGTCCGTATGTATGAGACACTCATGCTGCAAGGCATTCTGTCTTGTATATATGGCGTCACGCCTATACGTGCCACTTTACCAGGTACACCTCCACATGTATAACCGTCCTCACTTTCAGGAGACGGTGTACACCCAATGCTGATTTCGCCTCCTTTGGTCTCCTTTAGAAGAGCGGTTGAAAGTCAGTTATGCATCTGGTGTTCTCACTGTGTCGTATTGTTTTTCTTCCCCTAATGTGGAAGGAAGAGCCCCACCAAAATAATGCTACGTCCGGTTATAGTACTATGTGTGATGCATTACGGCACGAGTAATCAATATAATTGAAAGTAAGTAAACTTTGTTTGCGCAAAAACATTTGGGTAAGCATACCCAAGCGCAGCGGTGCAACAGTGTTTGACGCAACGTCTTCATGCTGAAGTACTAGCGTTGAAGAGCTTGCTCATATCATTTGCGTTTGTATACGATCGTGCGCTGTAATATACGCACGTGTAAACATGTGTTACCGCATTAGGCAGGCGTGGCTGATCGTGTACTTTCGTTTGACATTGAGACATGCAGGGTGGAAAATAGCCACTATATCTACGTGAATTACTTCAATAGACTTGCCTTCAGTAGAGAATCTTCCCACCGCGTAAAGGCGCGGGTGCCTTCTTCAGTAAAATCCGGTATTCTAGAGCACTTGCAAGAGAAGGTGACCCTTCTAGCGGAATGTGGTGATGTACAGGAATAGCTGTTGGACACTCACGAGTTGGACGCAGAAGTTATCTTA
>NW_021153034.1:0-305 GCF_002837175.3 Physeter macrocephalus | reverse complement strand
CGTGGTTTTCCTTTGCCACGCAGAGCAGATGTTCTGCGGTTGCCATCATGGGGCCGTTACTACTCCATTGAAACTACGCAGGTGTGCAAGGACCCACTACTGAGGTCGAGTGCCGCTTCATTGTTCACCACTACGGCAGGACGTCAGCTCATCAAAAACGCAGATTATGCATAGGGATCTGGGCCCTGACGCACTACGTTTAATGTATATCACAAACAACGAACGTTGTGCAGACGTAGTACGGCACGCTGCAGAATGCAATCCCAATTCACCTCGTAACCTGGAAGTGCACCGAAGAACGCGGA
>NW_021153033.1:0-2358 GCF_002837175.3 Physeter macrocephalus | reverse complement strand
CAACCTCTGCGGCATCAGGTGTGAGGGAAGTAGGACCAACCGGAGGTTTTACTGACGGAGCAGCGCTGAGTAGGCGGAAAGCTGGAGCGCTGTGCACAGAGGAAGAAAACGGCAGAGAGGTCGAGGGAGACCGTGGTAGTGAAGGAGTTGCAAGATGCGATGATACGTTGGAGAGTTCTGAAGGATCAGCAGCTTTACCGAGAACTGAGTGGGAACGTGAGAGAGGGTTTTGTGAACACCTAACAGAGAGCAGCGAAACGCGAAGTCCTCTCAACGCCCAGGGGTTGCTGCAGCGGCTGCCGTCGACAGCCCCGACACCCGTAGCAGCAGGAACGGACATGCACTTCGGTGGTGAGAGTTTCAGAACTTCCGGGAGAATGTAAGTGTTAATGCGTTGCTGTGTTCAGGGAGCGCAAGCCTTCGGAGCGCATCCAGAGCGCGTGTAAGCCATTGCAGGGGCAACAGTCGTACGTGTTTGGTGGACTCGTCGAGCAGCACTGCGGGTACCGCGGTGGTGTAGTAACAGTAGCACATAGATGAACTGTTTATGGCAGCCGTTTCTGTTTGCATCTGGACTTGTGTCCACCCGATACTCTGTACTGTGTATTCTTCGGCATGCACTCTCGAGGTAATGACGTGGTAGTGGAAGAGAGAGTCTACGAGGAAACGGAGATCCGGGACTGCCAAATAACACTGTTAGTTGACTGAGGGTGTAGCTGGACTTGCTGAAAGCTGGATGTCGCAGTTGTACGGGGCTCTCGTTTTGGTGCGCGTTTGCACACACATACTGGGACAGCAAAAGATTAGAAAACGTGAAGTAGCTGCGTGGGTGGAATATCAAGAGCGTGTAGGGTAGACGGCGGCAGACGAGACGTGTGTCCACATTCGGCAGCTGTCCCTTGTTGAAGTCACTGCCCTTCTCCAGCTCCGCAGAATTTAGCCCTTCGGAGGGATCTTGTTGCACGAGCACGGAAATTGCTGCGCATCTGTATAATTTACGTATGGGCTTGCAGAATCTGCATGTGTTTGGTAGGTAGTTCGTCCGCATGCATGCACTCATTAGTATACGTACGGCTAGGGACACGGAAGCGCGCTACAGCTGCCCTTAAGCGTCCATTTGGCTACTAGGAGGGCACGCGGGGCTATACCGACGTGCGAAGGTGCGTTTTGGGTGCTGCTCTAGAACAGAACTTCCGACTGCCGTTGGACGTGACAAGCATCTGACCTTGGTAGAGGGTAACCGTTGTTGATTATTTTTGAACTGCCTAGTCAGTAGCGATAGCGACGCAGAGCAAATCTCTCTGGGTGTGGACAATTGCGTGGTCGTAGGAGTGTATTCTACGGTTAAGCCACGGCATAGCGAACCGCGTCAATCTTACATGCCGCATTATTTTTGGGCGTTACTTCAGCGCCACGCAATGCGACACGTGCATGCGTACCTGGGCATCTACAGTTGAGCCTACTCGCAATTAACTCTGGAAACGAATATCAAGTTTTTCAGCACCACAAACAGTAAAATCATTATAATCCGTCTCTTGATTCCCCGTAAGCTTCAGTATACTTGTTGGCAGAACTGCGTCTGCAACATGCGCAGTACGGGACGTAGCGTTGTATGCCGCGACATGCCGAATAACTGATTGTATCGACTCAAGCTGAAGATATTCCAAAGTATGTATATTCAGTTGTGTACACTGACCTATTGAACTATAGTAGCGGTTATTTTGATTGGGGAGAGCCAAACCTTTCTAATCGTGGCAGTTACGCTTGGAAATAGTTTAGAATGTATTCACAGCGACGAAGTATCTCCCACCCGAGTAACCGCTGTGCAGCCTACAGCTGTGTGTAAAAAACTCCATTTTTCAAGTGTCGAGAACCGTGCCCTAATTCTCGCAGGGCCCCTCGGACTGTTGCCTTAGCAAAATTTCATACGTCTCAACTTGCAGAAATCTGCACGTACACTTCACGCATCAGTCGCATCCCTTACTGACACCTGTGCACACGCCCGTGCTTAGCGTAAAGCGAGTGTGTGCTACGCTTCCCGTTTGATTGCCAGCAGCTGCAGCTTCGTCGGCAGGAGAGTCTTCTGCCAGAGGAGCTTGGCATTACTTATGAAAATGGAGTGCTTCCAGCTGCAGGTACCATGTGTAGGGCACACACTTGAGATGAAATGTGGGAAAGTAGAGGCACATACACGTAGATAATTGCACAGAGGGGCGCAAATGGGTAGGATTGTACAAATCACACTAATACATTCTTTTGTAACAAGAAACAGCTTCGTCTAGTTGACTAGAGGCACTGCCTGCAGCAAGCGATACGCAAGCGCAATTTGGATGGATGCATCGTTTCCTTAGAGAAGTC
>NW_021153031.1:760-2359 GCF_002837175.3 Physeter macrocephalus | reverse complement strand
GGGGGTTTTTTTGAGGTGGTTCCTGCTACGTTCCTCATCCCCTTTGTGACGTGGACAATGACGTGTGAGGTGGCTCCTGCTGGGTTCCTCATCGCCTTGTGACGTGGGCTTTTGGTATCAGGTGGTTCCTGCTGCGTTCCTCCTGCCCTATGTGATGTAGATGCTGACATGTGAGGTACTTCCTGCTGGGGTCCTCATCCTGTTTGTGATGTGGTCTTTTGGTATGATGTGGTTCCTGCCGCGTTCCTCATCCCCTTTGTGACGTGGGCTTTTGGAATGAAGTGGTTCTTGCTGTGTTCCTCATCCCCTATGCGATGTGGATGCTGACGTCTCAGGTTGTTCCTGCTGGGTTCCTCATCCCATTGTGACGTGAGCTTTTGGTATGACGTGGTTCCTGCTGGAATGCTCATCCCCTATGTGACGTGGGTTTTGGAATGATGTGGTTTCTGCTTCGTTCCTCATACGCTTTGTGATGCTTGGTTCCTGCTGGGTTCCTCATCTCCTTTGTGACGTGGGCTCTTTGGTTTTATGTGATTTCTGCTGGGATGCTCTTCCCCATTGTGATGTGGACAATGAAGTTTGAGGTGGTTCCTGCTGGTTTCCTCATCCCCTTGTGACGTGGGCCCTCTTGTGTGAAGTGTTTCCTGCTTGGTTCCTCCTCCCATTAGTCGGCTTTTGGTGTGACGTGATCCCTGTTGGGTTCTTCATCCCCTCTGTGATGTGGGCCCTTTGGAGTTACGTGGTTACTGCTGGGTTCCTCTTCCCATTTCTGATGTGGCCTTTTGGTGTGAAGTTGTTACTGCTGGGTTGCTTATGCCATTTGTGATGTGAGCCTTTTTGTGTGAGGTGGTTCCTGCTTGGTTCCTCATCCCCTTTGTGATGTGGGCTCTTGGTGTGACATGGTTCCTGCCTGGTTCCTCATACCCTTTGTGATGTAGACCTTTTGGTGTGAGGTGGTTCCTGCTGGGCTTCTGATACCCTTTTTCATGTGGGTTTTTGGTGTGAGGTGGTTCATGCTGGGTTCCCCATCCCTTTTGTGATATGGGCTTTCATGTGAGAAAGTTCCTGATGAGTTCCGCATGCCATTTATGTTGTGGACGCTGACGTGTGAGGTGTTTACTTCTGGGTTCCCCTTCCCCTTTGTGACGTGGCCTTTTGGTATGAGGTGCTTCCTGCTGTGTTCCTAATCCCGTTTGTGATGTGGACAATGACGTGTGAGGTGGTTCCTGTTGGGTAATTCATCTGCTTTGTGAAATGGGCCCTTTGGTGTGAAGTGGTGCCTACTTGGTTTCTCTTACTTGTGATGTGGGCATTTGGTGTGACGTGATTCCTGCTGGGTTCCTCTTCCCCTGTGTGATGTGGGCTCTTTTCTGTGTGTTGGTTCCTGCTGGGTTCCTCATCACCTTTGTCATGTGGGCCCTTTGGTGTTAGGAGGTTTCTGCTGTGTTTCTCATCCCCTCTTTGATGAGTATGATGAAGTGTGAGGTGTTTCCTGCTGGTTTCCTCATCTCCTTTTTCACGTGGGCCCTTTGCTCTGAAGTGGTTCCTTCTCGGTTCCTCATGCTTTGTGATGGTTGTTTGGTGTGACGTGGTTCCTAC
>NW_021153031.1:0-229 GCF_002837175.3 Physeter macrocephalus | reverse complement strand
ACTTTGACATGTCAGGTGGATGATTCTTGGTTCCCTTCCCCTTTGTGACGTGGGCTCCAGTTCCGAGGTGGTTCCAGCTCTGCTCTTCATCCCGTATGTGATGGAGAGAGTGAACTGTGATGTGGTTCCTGCTTGGTAATTCATCCACTTTGTGAAGTTGGCCCTTTTGTGTAAAGGGCTTCCGGCTTAGTTCCTCTTACCTTGTGATGTGGACATTTGTGTGATGTGG
>NW_021153030.1:1928-2359 GCF_002837175.3 Physeter macrocephalus | reverse complement strand
TAATAATATACATGTATATATGTTAAGCCTGAGACGTGCACATAAGCTTATGACATGTATATATATGTATATCTATATGTATATACGAGCGTGAGAAATACACTCACAGGTATGTCGCACGTGCACGTACACATTTTATCGCATAACAGCACGCGTCTGGCGTGGGCGAGGACGCCCCCTTCTTCGCAGCGGGCTGAATATCATTTTCTGTACATGGCCATCTAGTGACATTGAGCATACCGTCGTTAGAAGTGAATACATGAAACGTGGATGCACCTGTGCGCGTGGCTAGAAACGCTGCAGAGATGGCCTGTCTTTTTGAACGGTGTTGCCTACTGAAATGCGTGAATGGTTAAGAGGCACTTGTTTCACACGGAAGTATATTCATACGCAACTGCTTTTTTTGCGGTATCCCCCGTCTTTTCCGTTTT
>NW_021153030.1:0-925 GCF_002837175.3 Physeter macrocephalus | reverse complement strand
CAGGCAGGTGCGTTTATCTGCCGCGCCTCAAGTCAAAGAGTGGTCCTCTTCTAATGACACTCGTGTGGCTTTCCCAAATTCTTTTTCATATCGAGAGCAAGCCTCGTTGAATACCCGTAGTCTGTGCTGCCGCTATACTGCAGGACAAAGAGAGATTGAAGCTTTCCAGCATTTTGTAGTGACTACTTCTACAGGGTAGTCCTGTCCCCGTTTCCCCTCTCTGTATGCTTTTTCCTCGACCCCTTACCCTGATACACCTGTGTTTTCTCTCACTGGAACATGTACGTTTATGTGTTACGTGTGTACTGAGTCACTTATTGAAGTAATTGAACGTCAGTTTGTTTGTGAGAAATTCGTTGCTGAGCTGTCCTTGCGACTCGAAATGTCCGTATTCGTCACCTATTGAAGTAATTCAACCTCAGTTTGTTTACGAGAAATTCGTTCCTGAGCTGTCCTTGCGACTCCAAATGTTCGTGTTCGTGGCGTCGCCTATGACGATGAAAGAGATCTACTGACTCTATGCTGCAAAATTCACTTGCATCTGTGTTTCACTACAGGAAAATAAAATGTATACGTACAAGCATATATTTGTACATATAAAAATCGTCTGCGCGCACACGTATATATATATATATCTATACATACATATGTCGTATGAATATAGGTGTCTCGTTGCGCTAAAGCCAGTTCAACGTGAGTCAGTTTGCAACAGCACAGCGCCTCGAATCCTGCGCGGGTGTAAACACAGTATGTGCCCAGACTTGCATGTATACGTATGTAGTTCTGCATATATGAAGAGTGTGCGTGGGCGTACAGTATTGCAACCGAGAAGCAGGCGGGAACGATTTGAATGTACGTGTAGTATGTATATGTAGGGCTGCCTAAGGAGCAGATGTGGACCTGCAAGTACGTACGTATGTAAAAT
>NW_021153028.1:533-2359 GCF_002837175.3 Physeter macrocephalus | reverse complement strand
CCGCGTCAAGCGGATGAGGAATGGATAAGGTTTATAAAACAGTAAATGTAATGCGTTGTGTATCTGCATGCTTCTTGTCGCTTCTTCCCCTAGGTGCATGTGGGTGTGAACACTGTCGACTGTGATACGCGTGATGCTCCATGCATACGGCACCGCCAGGTGTACGACCCGTGGAGAAGTCCGACGATAGCATGAATTTATATAATGCACTACGCCCCAGCGTGATATCGCGACGTTAAGAAGGATTCCTTCGAACATATTCTTACATTTACAATCAAATGAGTGTACGTAACGGTGCGCGCTGCATGAAACATCTGATAAAGGCCAACAGCGGCAACATACATTAGCGCTTCCTTGGTGACTACGACGGGGATCTTAGGTCTCTCTCGCATTTCCCTTGTTAATTCCGTAAAATTACGGCAGCACGATCAGTCACTTTGTGGTCAGATCACTGACTGATCTTGGTGGATGCCGACTGGACAGACGTGCGTGCGTAGCTCTCCTACTGAATTTGTTCCTGGAAACTGGAAGGGTTTCGCAGGAACTGCAGCACGGCACCCATAATTCGTAGCATATGTGGTTTTACACTCGCGTGTACTGAAGAGCTCTTCAGATTCGGTACAGCAAATCAGCACCGATCAGGAAGGGGCGCGTTTCTTTCCGTATGTCTACTTTTCTGTGCGATATATCCTACATGATACAGTGACTACATTGTCTGGAATCCAACTGCTAGCGTATTGTGTCCGGTCAGACTCTAACGAAACAACTCTATTTTGGTTTGACGCGTTAGCGCAACGGAAGCCCGCGAGCGGTAAATGAAGCCTGACCGGGTCCTAGCGGATGACCGTGTGTGCAGCACTGCGTCGTCAAGCAAGAATGAAAGTTATGGTCCACTCTGGCTGAATCTTTTCCTTCTCGTTACGCTCGATGGCAACGGAGGCAACGTCTGGCTTGGGCTTTGTGCGATACTGGGCAAGCGCCCCAGGTCTCAAACTACTGGAGCTTCTCCAGACATACGGAACACGTAAAGCTCGAACACCAAGTACAGCACAAGAAACTGAGGCAGTCTACGGAAAGGGAGAGACATGGTCCACTTCAGAAAAGGTTGGACTGGCACCTGAGGGCAGCACCGAAGAAACCGGTGTGAAGGACATGAGTTTTCAGACGAGTGAGGGGAAAACTGTTCTACGGGCAACTTTGTCCCACTGCAGCATTCACACCAGTGTGCGGTGAACAGCATAAATTGCTCTCTTATTTTGTAGCACACGTAGCAGTAAATTACGTAGTTTCAAAACACACACTTGTAACTTTAGAACAACCACTCTCTGCTTCTTGATTCGTTTGCGTGGACGACAGCTAGCGTTTAATGTGTGTTTTTCACATTCCATACAGGCGCGGAAGAACTTGCTGAACAAACTTACCACATTCTTCTATTAGGTATTGGAGATGTTCACCATATCCTTACTACGTGTGCCGCCGCCACCAAGGCAAATATTCATGTAAGTTGTTGCTGATGGCGATGCAGGAAATCAAACACGAAGCTGTTTAACTCTCAGGAATTGTCAGTCCGTTGAAGACTGGCACCAGCCATTCTCCCTGACCGTCACACAGTCGAAAGTAGATCAAGCTGTTAAACAACGGCAGGCTCCAGTCTGCCTGTTCATCACATTCCATACTTTTTCAGTGATATATACGCAAGTCTAAAAGTGCAAAAGCGGTGGCTTGTCGGAGCAGTAGTTTTCGACAAGGGGCGATCACGTTCCCTGTGTGCTTTCGATGGCCGGGAATGTCAGTTCTACATTCTGGAAGACAGAGAGGAGGTTCTA
>NW_021153028.1:0-257 GCF_002837175.3 Physeter macrocephalus | reverse complement strand
GCCTCTACGCCGCTGCTTCTTCAAGTGTTCACCTCAACTGCAGAGAAATCAGTTGGCGGGAGGCTGCCATAGCTATAATGTCTTTACGCTGTGCAATAGCAGAAAGGTGGTACGATAGCAAATGATTGCAGCGTGCGTGGTGACTCCGCTAAGTAGTACTGTACTCCTCAGCTTTGCAGGTGTTCTGCTCGCGCCGTAATTTGGAGGGTACTGCGCGCGCAGGCGTCCAGCGACAGTTAATACCGGTTGAAGTCTTA
>NW_021153026.1:0-2360 GCF_002837175.3 Physeter macrocephalus | reverse complement strand
TTTCAATTACGATAAGATGCAGGACATTAGCTTGGGACAGAGGTACGTTCCAAGCCAGGGCTAGTGTCAGGAAATGACCTAGGCTTGGTGTCAAGACCTTGTTTACTTAGAGAATCAGGGCCTAATTTAGGCCCTGTGTCAGGGCTTCGGCTAGGAACTGCGTCAGAGCCTGAATTAGGGAGAACGTCTAGGCGTGAGTGAGGCCTAGCGTCAGCCCCCTAGCTGGAGAACCAGTGAGAGCATGTCGTCGGAGCAGCATCAGGGTCTGTGTTGGGTCAGCATTCGGGTCATAGTTAAAGACATGAGCAGGGCCTGAGTTAGTCACAGAGTCAAGGCTTCCGTTAGGGAAAGCTTCAGGGTCTGAGTTAGGCACAGCCTCAGGTCTTCACTTAAGAACAGAGACACGTCTTTCTTTGGCACAGTATCAGGACCGTGGAGAGAAATGAGTCAGTATATTAGCTCAGGATTGTGTCTGGAGTTTAGTTATTGATTGCAGCAGGGACCATTAGGGACAGATTCCGGGCCTTAGTGAGAGATAGTGTCAAAGCCTTTGTTAGGATTAGTCAGGGCTTAGTTAGGGAGAGTATTAGGGTTTCATTTAGGATAAGATGCAGGACATTCGCTTGAGACAGAGTCAAGTTCCCGGCCAGGGATAGTGTCAGGAAATGATCAAGGGAAAGTGTGAAAACCTTAGTTATTGAGAGCACCACAGCCTTAGTTAGGACCAGGACCAGGACCAGGGCGTAAATCACGACCACTGCCAGGGCTTCATACACGGACAGCCTCAGAGTCTAACTAAGGTACAGCCAAAGTGCCTAAATGAGACTTATCTTTAGGGCTTGAATTAGGGACAGTGTCAGGGCATGACTTAGGAGCAGCATAAGGGCCTCTGTGGGATCAGCCTGAGGGTCTTCATTCAAGATATTATCAGGGCCTCTGTTAGGGAGAGCCTCAGGGCCTCATTTATGGACAGCATCAAGGCTTACTTTGGCCAGTTTCAGGACCTTGGTAAGACCTGGGTCAGGATATTGGCTAAGGTTAAGTTAGTGAGAGGGTCACAGCCTAGGGAGTAATTTCAGTGCCTTACTTAGGGACAGCGTCAGAGGTTTACTTAGCATAAGAGGAGCCATTCCTGCAAGCACCCTGAAGGCCAACAAACGCGAATGTAAAAGGGAACCATGCACACTGCTATGAAGGAATATTCCACAGCAGTTGGGTACATTTTGTTTAACGTTAGCAAGAGTTTAAAAAATATTTTTTTTAAGAAACCAGTATGCACAAGATGAAAGAATTTCGTCCTAAAGAACCTCTTTATCTAAACTGGACATTGGCTGTAGACAAGGTTAGGTTAAGGTCTAGGGTTAGTGTCAGTTAATGACCTAGAGTTGGTGTCAAGACCTTAGTTACTTAGAGAATCAAGGCCTAATTTACGACCTCTGTCAGGGTTTTGGCTAGGGACAGCATCAGACCTGACTCAGGGATAACGTCAGGGCCTGAGTGAGGCCTAGCGTCAGCCCCGTAGCTGCAGACTCTGTAAGGGCATGACTTAGGAGCAGCATCAGGGCCTTTGTTGGATCAGCATTATGGTCTTCTTTAAAGACGTGATCAGGCCTTCTCTTAGGGATAGCGTCAAGGCATACTTAGGGACATTTTCAGGACCTTGGTAAGAGATGGGTTAGTAAATTAGCTCAGGATAGTGTGAGGACTTTAGATATTGATAGCATCAGGGACCAAGTTAGGGACAGTGTCAGGCCCTGACGTAGGCAGAAAATCTAGGCCCTAGTTAGGGACAATGTCAGGCCCTGACATAGGCCTAACATCCAGGCCTTAGTTAGTGACAGTGTCACGCCGTTGGGACTCAATTCAGGTCCTGACGTAGGCACAGCATAAGGGCTTCATTTAGCATAAAAAGCCGGACATTAGCTAGGGACAGGGTTAGGTTAAAGTCTAGGGATCGTGTCAGGAAATGACCTAGGGATAGTGTCAAGACCTTAGTTACTGAGAACCTCAGGGCCTTATTTAGGACCAGCATCAGGGCCGGAATTAGGGCGAGCAACAGGGCCTGAGTGAGGCCCAGCCTCAGGCTCCTAGCTGCAGACACTGTCAGGGCATGACTTCGGAGCAGCATCAGGGCCTTTGTTGGATCAGCATTATGGTCTTCTTTAAAGACGTGATCAGGCCTTCTCTTAGGGATAGCGTCAAGGCATACTTAGGGACATTTTCAGGACCTTGGTAAGAGATGGGTTAGTAAATTAGCTCAAGGACCCCTGCCAGGGCTTCATACATGGACAGCTTCAGAGCGTAACTAAGTTACAGCCAAAGGGCCTAATTGAGGCCTATCTTTAGGGCCTGATTTAGGG
>NW_021153025.1:2107-2360 GCF_002837175.3 Physeter macrocephalus | reverse complement strand
CGGTCTCACTTTCCAGAACGCTAAGCGGTTGCTGCCTGCGGCAGTGGCTGCTGCTTCCGCCATACCCCGTGAGCGTGACGTTGTTGCTGCGGCTGCTAGGAGATCTCACGCACCCGCAGCTGCAGCTGACACACAGCAGCAACTTTTTCCAGAACAGCGCGGGCAGTCAGGAGAGCAGCACCTGCAGCAGCTGGCAGACCACCAACAGCAGCAGCAGCTAGGGGAAGCATTGTTGCCTGTCCCTGAAATTCTC
>NW_021153025.1:0-1268 GCF_002837175.3 Physeter macrocephalus | reverse complement strand
CGCCGCTACGGATGTCGAAGGCAGCAGGGGTGAAAGGCGCAGCCGCAACATTACGGAGGAGAGGAGCAGGAGTTTTGAAGATACTAGCCACACTGTACAAGGCAGCGACCACTACGCGCAAAGCAGCAACAGCAGTAGAATGCAGACCAGCGGCGTGAACGCTCCCCGCGTCTGCACTGGTAGCGTAGAGGCTGGGACCGGCACTGCACAAGGCAGCTGTTACGAGGAAGGAAACGGCAGCAGCGTCGCTGGAGAAAGCAACGCAGCTGCTGCTTCTTCTCCAAGTGTGTCAGATGCGTCGCTTTCGTGTCTTTCTCACTCGCCTCCATTTCTGTCCTGCACCCCTCCACCTTCTCCACATCCGCCCCTTCGCATTCCCCCCTCTTCACCTTTCCCCCCTCCGCTGCAGCCTTCCTGCACTCATCTACTGCCCGAAGCCGAACTACCAACCGCTGCTGCCTCGAGTGTATCCCCGCTCTCACGGAGCTTCTCAGATGCATCTTTGGAGGGAATGGCGTCTGGCGGCAGCAGAAGCTCCTTTTGTCCTTCCCGTTCTTTAGCTCTGTCTCCTGTTGCTACTGTTGCTGCTGCCTCTCCACTGAAGCATCACCCGCATGCAGTCAGGAGACGAAGCGCCTCTCCGCCTTCGATGCTGTACTATGTCATGAACGAACAGGTCGTTGGAGTCGTCGTGCTGCACAGCCTCTCAAGAGGGGAATTCGTCGCCCACATTCCTTACTTCCCTTTTTTCACTTCCACTTCCACGTCGATGCAGTCTACTACGAGAAAAGCTCCTTTTGCAGACTCTTCTTCGGTGTTGCTGCCGTCTTGCGCTGCGCTCCCGACTTCTTCGCCCGCTCCTACTGCTGCGCCGCCAAATGTCACCGGCATCTCTTCCTCCTCCCCTGCGTGTTCTGTTGTATCTCAAGAAGACGCCGTCGATGCGCCTTCCTTCGTCTCTCCCTCTCCTCCCTTGCCTTCGCCTTCCGGTTCCTTCCGTGCTTCCCTCCATTGTTCTCCTTCTTCGTCGTCTTTCACCCCGGGAAGTCCTCTTCCCTCGCTGGAGGAGCGCCTTTTCAGCCAAACCGCTACCTGCCTTCCTTTCTCTCGCATGGAAGTCTGTGGTCCCGACAAACACACGCCGTTGGTGAATAGCGACTCACTTTCGTTCATCGGAAAAACTCCGTTACCCGGTGAAGATAATTGCTCCTTCGACAGAAGAACTTGTTCTACCTCTACGAATGCCACCGCGACAACAGAAGCTGAGG
>NW_021153024.1:0-2360 GCF_002837175.3 Physeter macrocephalus | reverse complement strand
CATCGGCAGGCGGACCCCCAACCACTGCGCCACCAGGGAAGCCCTCTTCTTACTTCTTGACCTGAGTTTTTTGACAGTCTCCTAACCAGTCTATCTCCATACTGTCTTGAATTCAGGAATCTGGCAAGGACTAAGAACTGCAGGCATCGATGGGGAAAAAATTACATCTTGATTTTCATAAACCTCTAACTGAAAATTTGCACTTCCTTTGATTATAAATGTTGGCAACAAGCCCCAGGAGTACTGACAGGACCAGTGACTTCGGCACCCACAGAATCACAGATATTTTTACATCACATTACTGCTGTTGCAGATGTTGAAATATCATTTATGATCATTACAACTTTAAAATTATGGTAGTTATTAGAGCTACTGCTAGATTACATTATTTAATCCTTCAGTAAGAAACACAGATATTCCCATATAACTCTTTTTCATATTAATATATTTAGTAGTAATGCTAATATTTTGATAGTTATTTTTCAGTATAGTTGATTTCCTTGGTAATGCTATGCATTTTATTTTCTGCACTTGAAACATTATTCTGAGAAGGGTTTACAGGCTTCACCAGATTGCCTAAAGTGTTCGTGGCAGAAAAAAGTTTAAGAACCTCTGGTCCAGTTTTTGTTCATCTCATATCACTGCCTTGCAAAACAGCCTTAATGCCTTCCCCCTAGCTGCAAAGTAAAAGCTAAGTCCCTTCGTATGGAATTCAAGGACCATTTGTAATCCATTTTCAAAAAACCTTACTATCTTCATCTTTTATCAGTACACTGGACACAACCTGTGTTCCAGTCGCACCAAATTACTGGAGTACACCAAAAATGCACTCATAGCTCCAGGTCTATTTTTAGCTTCTCTTCAAGAACTACTCTTTTTTTAAGGCCTACCTCAAAATGTTACCCTGGTAAGGCGCTCTTTTGACTTCCCCCAAGCACAACCACTGAATCCTTCCTTTGCATTTTCAGGAACACTTTGCTTATAGCTATTTGATAATTTATCAGATCCTGTGTTTCTTTTGTGTTATATTGGGAACTTCTTGAGGAGAGAGAGGTCCTCAACTTTATACCCTAAACACATAGTAAGTACTTGTCTGAAAATATTTGAATGAATGAATATATGTAAAATACTCATTCTCCTGAGGGATGAGTAAAATCCATAACGACCACATTAGTCTGTCCTGCAAAACAAGAACTTCTTTTGATACATATAAGCCCACTTGAAAAATCCACCAGCCCCAAGAAAAATAGAAGGTTATCATCTTACAGTCACTGCCTGGACCCAGCTGCCTTTAGTTAATTTCTATCCTTGAAGATAGCAGAAGCACCCCTAGCAGGAACCCATTTGCTGATTCCATAAACCTTTTGGCTGTATCACTAATGTCTTCTCATATTTCCCTTCTTTGACTGATGCCAAATATATTTTCATCCAGTCTCCTTCAAGCAGACGCTTTCTATTACTTGCCCAGGATTTTCTAACCATCAGGTTATGGTATGATTTTTATATCCTAGAACATTCAGCTGCTTTATGCCAATCTTAAACAAATGCAGATGGAAGTTTTAAAAAACACTTTTCCTAAGGAGCTTGAAAAATTAAAAAGGAGACCATTCCTTAATTTCATAGTTCAGTGAACAGCTTGAGTAACCGGATCTACGCGTGTGTGCGCAGGCACCGAGGATGAAAGGAATGTTAGCAGCCCTGACCTGAAGTTAGAATCTCACGGAACCACAGACTTTTAAGAGCTGAAAGGAACCTTTTAACGAATAGCTGAGAGATGTGTCTTGCCCAGGGGTTGATCTGCTGGTTGAATCTCAAATTTAGCAAGTCCAAATACAGAATTCTTCCTCTTTTCCTCCACGATGTTTCATCCTTAACTCTATGCGTTCTCAGGCCACGGCACCTCTGTCCACTACCCAGTTGCTCAAGTCCAGAAGTCTAGGTAGGGGTCAGGTCATTCTTGATTCTTTTTCCTTCATTCTCCACATCCAATCCCTCAGCAACTTCTGTTCATTATACTTCCAAAATATGTTCTGAATTCATTAGCAGTTATTTTTTTTGCCCCCGCTGCCTCCACTCTAGACTAAGCCACTGTCACCTGGACCAAACTTCTTTCTTTATTTATTTTTTAATTAATTAATTTTATTTTGGCCACGTTGGGTCTTCATTGCTGTGCACAGGCTTTCTCTAGTTGCCGCGAGCGGGGGCTACTCTTCGTTGCGGTGCGTGGGCGTCTCAGTGCGGTGGCTTCTCTTGCTGCAGAGCATGGGCTCTAGGCGCACAGGCTTCAGTAGTTGCGGCGGGTGGGCTCAGTGTTGTGGCGCACGGGCTTAGTTGCTCCGCAGCATGTGGGATCTTCCCGG
>NW_021153022.1:1051-2360 GCF_002837175.3 Physeter macrocephalus | reverse complement strand
CAGTGGACGTATATGAGAAAAGATGTGAACGCAGCTCCATCCCCTCAGTTTTAATGGTGCGGCTACAGATGCTTGCCTATCATTATTAGGAAGAGAGCGTTGTAGGCGTGAATCACGGATTTGACTTGCGGGGGGTGGCTTACAGCCTTCACCCCAAGAAAACAACATCTTCGATTCCAGACGTGCGCCAGGAGTCGTGCAGCTCCACAAAATGTGTTTATATTTTGTGAAAAGAGAGCAGGTTCGTGAATACCAGAGCACATAGGAAGTGTACTGCATTGGTGTATCCCCTTGATGTCGAGCTGGTATTGAGTAGCAGGCTGGCTCGGGGAGAGGTGGCGGCGAGTAAGGGAAAATTTTTGTGTCGGAGTTCAGAGGTGTCAGGAATATGTCAGGCCAGGCGTCCACGACTGACAAACCCCCTATTTCATTAGGACTTATTAAGGGAAAAAAAGCCTTGCCTCTGCGGCGTTCCCTCTGTGAAGAGCACAAGCTGTTCAACAGAACAGAGCAGAGGTTCGCGAGGGCAATGTAGGCGTGTTATGGAGCGGGCGCCAGTAGTAGTCACAAAACTACCATGACTCGGAAATGAAAGGTCACATGTCGGCACGTCTGCCTACGGTCTGTATGGAAATACACAAGCGGGAGGCCGCATGCCATTTCCAGGTGTGATGCTAGGCTGTGGGTACAGCCTGCAGCCGCGATACTCTCCTTTCCGTCCGTCGTGTTTGCAGGGACCGACGGCGCGGGACACCACTCCACAGCGATCTGCAGATGGGGCGTCGCAATCGCAAGGACGTACGTGCACAAACCGGTGTATACCACCGTTTCGGGCAGGTTGCTACTTCTCGACGCTGCACGGTCTCAACGTGATTGAGGTTGGGGCTGAACCTACGCAGAATACGAAAGGAATGTGTGAAGTGAGGCGGCACGGGTTGGGACGGAAGTACTGCAGCCAGGTTCAATACTTGGTGAATAATTCAGCGCGTGAGACCAACAGGAATTGTGCTGCATTAAAATACGGCGGGGTATGAACGCTGCTGGTGGAGCACAAAGAATTACAAAGACAGGACGTGAGCGCGTCAAAGCGCACCCTTGTGGTGGGCACGGCGAGTGGGCTGGTAGTCTGACGGCGTAGGTAGGTGAGGCAGATACAGTGACAGAGGGTAGGAGCTGGAGGGAGGCGTCTGAATTCGTGAGTGCCTCAACGTGGGTGTGCTTGAGCACCCTGCACGTGGAGCAAATGTCTCGTAGATGTATACTAGGTGGGCAGTGGGCTGCGCTGAGTCCTTCGAACATCCATGAAAAG
>NW_021153022.1:0-301 GCF_002837175.3 Physeter macrocephalus | reverse complement strand
GCTACAGATGCTTGCCTATCATTATTAGGAAGAGAGCGTTGTAGGCGTGAATCACGGATTTGACTTGCGGGGGGTGGCTTACAGCCTTCACCCCAAGAAAACAACATCTTCGATTCCAGACGTGCGCCAGGAGTCGTGCAGCTCCACAAAATGTGTTTATATTTTGTGAAAAGAGAGCAGGTTCGTGAATACCAGAGCACATAGGAAGTGTACTGCATTGGTGTATCCCCTTGATGTCGAGCTGGTATTGAGTAGCAGGCTGGCTCGGGGAGAGGTGGCGGCGAGTAAGGGAAAATTTTTG
>NW_021153021.1:0-2360 GCF_002837175.3 Physeter macrocephalus | reverse complement strand
CCCTCATTCATCCACAAAGAGTGTCCTCGGGCGTCGGCTTGAACTGTTCGGTGATCCCGTAACGTATTCAGCGGCAAGCTATATAACTTTACCACGGTAAAGTCCTTCGTTCCCCACCAGTAGAATTTGGCGCAATGTCACTTATTTAGCGCTGGTCTAGTTAGCATGTCTTCACATTCGTGAAGACCCAAAGCACAATTTCAACGTGTAGGCAAGAGACGAAATCAGTTTTCAGTTGATACCCGTTGTTACTGTCGAAGAAAACCGGAAACTGTCGCATGTGGGACCAACCATCCGCACGATGTCATAGGTAGTTTGCTAACAATGATCCCACGTAATCGCCGTCCACGGTCTACACAACAAACATTGGAGGGGGAGACGGAGCCGCCGCCGTCCCCTCACTTCTTATTCTTGTCCTCGCATAACAGGTGTCTGTACCGGCGTCACCACATATGGAACATTCTACAACAAAATTTTCTAGAGGGGAAAGCATAGACAAAGTAACGAGACTGGAAAACACATTTTTGTTGCAAGTGCCAAGCTGGGGAAACACGGGTGGGCGCACCATTTACTGCATCGGCAGCAGCATACAAGACACACATGTGCACGGGTCTGACCGCGTCGTTAAGCCTGAGGAGATAATATCCAGTCGACTCCGCTACAACGGGGTTCGTACTTAGTGTCACAAGCTTCCCTTAATGAAACCTTGTGGGTGTGCTAATTGGCGTCTTCTGTGGGAACTGCCTAAAGGAGGGTACAGTTGTTTATTAATCTGAAACGTGGTAAGTGAACACGCAAGGCAGTCAGCGCGCGCAGGCGGTAGTCACGGGTTGGAGAGGAACGTGCGACATAGATATCTTCACTGACAGGCGGAAGCAAACAAACTGTGCCTCCCCTAGCATCCTATCGCATCTTCCTCACCAACGCTTCACGCGACCATAGGCGGAAACCACCGTATTCAGGCGTATACATTCAAAGTTATCGTACAGTCCTTCTCCCCTGGTGTGAGACAAGTTCACTGGATTGAGTTTGCCTTCAGCAAAGCAACTTCGTGTGTGGCACTACCACTGTTTAGATACGCGTGCATATACAAGTGCAAGTGTCTAGTGGTGCACTAGTTGCGCACGACGTTGAGAATGGAGGCTTACAAAACTCTGGTGCTTGCACGAGCCCAGTGGTGGCACGCCTTCTGCGGCAGTCACTACTCGCTTATGTCTGTTACAGGCCTCTGAAAATGTGTGCGAGTGCAGTTTGACTGCCTCTGGGACCTTCTCATTCTGATACGCGCCACAATCTCTCATCGTCACCACGCCCTCGCATGCTTTTCTCCCCTAAAGAACGCACCTATGTATGTCGCGGGACTCCACCTCGCAGCATATTGTAGTGCAAACACAGTTCGTCGAAGTCTGTGTGCGACAAAGTTCTCACGTGAAGAACGCATGCTCTTACATGCCGAGGGCACAGGGCATGTATACAACGTATGTTTCCTGTCACGCCAGCAGGAGTCGGCAATGTCCTCTACTTTTGTACCATCTTAACGGCTGTGCAGGAATACCAAAGGACACTTGGCGAGCTCCCAACCTGTTCAATTCTATATGCCGTGGTTCGTATCGTACCGCATACATAGTATGTGGTCGTGAACCGCCCCTGCTTCCACCAACAGCGAAAAACTAGTTAATTAGGATATATATGTATTTTCGGGTCTTCTGCAGTATGACATTAAGTCCTGCTAGCTGCATAAAGTGCAATGCAGTACGTTTCGGTAGACAGATGGTTGCTTTGATGGGACTACCACCGCCATCGGTTCGCACGCTCGGGTGCCTAAAGCCGGGAATGCATGCAGACAGTCGCATAGTACAAAAGTCAACATCTACTTGCTCAAATGCTTGGAAGCAAGAAACTAAGGGCTGTGTGGTTGTGACGTAGTTGAGGACACGTGACAGAGCACTTGGGCATATTTCAAACGGTACATAAACCATCGACCGGCTTATTTCAGCGTCTTAGCATGGCCTTCCTCGCTAGTATCGTTTTCTCTGCCTCGTATACGTTTGCGGCGTTTCCATTGTCGGCAGAGGGCATGACGCTAGTCCAGATGAACTTTATAGCATCTTCCAGTGTCTTGGTATCGTGCGTGCATGCAGGGAGAGTAAAGATACATATATGTATCCGCCCCATATGGAGACACCCATTAGACATGCACGGATGCTGTTTTTGACAAAATAACACTCTACCCAGCTGCATGGACCACTTCCGCTTCGGGACTGAACCGTAGACCGATACACCTGCCGCTTCCGAGTGCACGTCCAGCATGTGCGGATAAAAGGTACCTTCACTATACCAAGAATTGGTTGGTTGTCTCG
>NW_021153020.1:0-2360 GCF_002837175.3 Physeter macrocephalus | reverse complement strand
GTGCTGCGCAAGTCCCGAGATAGAGACAAATACATATATGCAGCCAGCCCTTCCTCGTGACGAAGGTACGAGCAAGCACCCGCATACTCCAGAGTGGCGCGGACAGACACAACTGGAGCATATGGAGCTGCAGCGACAAAGCATGCAGCTGAACGTGCATCTCATAGCGCTGCCTGCGTAACGGACGTGTGGCATGCATGCGGGTAAGAAAGAATAGCGCCTAGTGATGTCTGTCTGGGCACACAACTCGAAGACATGCACGTGGATACTTGCCTCGATATCACACATGCACACGCAGAATACAGACGTGCGTCTCATTAGAACACACAGACACACGTATTTCTCGTTTTATATATATACGGAGGTGGAATTTTTTGGCTGAGCAGAGTTCCGAGAAGGAGATACGAAAGGACGGGTAAGAACAGAAGGCGTCTTATATCGAGCACCCATCTCCGTAGTCACCTGCGCTTGAAGCAGATCCTGAGTCAATTCTCCGCCGTGCTCCTGTCCTAGAAGAAACGCACCCTGCAGCTCTTGCGTAGTCAGCGCAGTGCTGCTGGTGGCAGTGCTCCTGCTGTTTCCTGCTTCCGCTCCAGCAGGAGGCGAGCTGCCTGAATTAGCCGCTTTCTGCTCTTCCCCCCCGCCGTCGCTCTGCATGCTGCTCACGCTTCAACAATCCCTCCCAAAGGAGACTTTCCCCTTGAATTTCCCGTAACTGCGAGAAGCCAGGACTCTGGCACTGCTGCCCCTGCTGCTCTCTCCTGCTCCCCTGCCCCTCCCCCACTGCTGTCCCGCTGCGGCTGCTGCTGCATGTGGCGACGCCGAAACGGCGCGCTCCTCTCTTGTTTCCTTGCTCTCTCTGCTGCAGTGACGCTGCGTGTGGGTGACTCTGCTGCAGTGACGCTGCGTATGGGCGCTCTGCTGCAGTGACGCTCGCTGCCTGTGCTGCCGCCCCTTCCTCGTTCCTGCCCAGCCACTGCCTTGGCCGCGTCCTGCTATCGATTTCTGCCGATGTAATCCCCTGCTTCGGTTGCGAGTCCCCAGCGACGCCTCCTCCAGCCGCAGCTCTTCCCGCGCTGCTGCCTCATACAGAAACTCCACAGCTCCAAGTACACCCCACAAGCGTATATACACCACAGTCCTACCTCACACACACCTTCGTCAGCTGCTTCATCGCCTGCAGACCACGCTCCGCTACGGCCGTAGGGGTGACGCCTTTCCCCTACCCCACTGCATGCGCTGAAGGAGACGTGGGAGAGTCTCTGTCTCTGTGTATACGCGGTGAGGATGTGAGAGGGGTCGTGTACTGCTACTCCAACACACCTTCTCTGCCGTAGCGAAGCGCTGCGAGGAACCCTTCGAGAGAGGCACAGCCGCGCTACACGTACGTGCACACGTAGACATTTAGATGTGCATATTTTGTTGAGATACGCGTATGCGCAGACACACAGAAAGGCTCGTAGACGTTCCCACACTGGGGACCTCAGAGGAAGCCCAAGTTGCAATTCGAGGAACAAAGCTGTCTGCCTCATACAACGGACAGACAGAAAGAGACACATACACAGACATATACATACATGCACGCGGGCAATACGAGGAACACCGCTGTCTGCCTCATACAACGGACAGACAGAAAGAGACACATACACAGACATATACATACATGCACGCGAATGATGACGTCAGGGAATACACACAGGCGTGTCTATACGGGATACTGACACGCAGTCTGCTTGTATTTACAGCGAGATCTCCACCCTGAGCAGACACGCAGTTATGCAGCACCCACACGAGGCGCGCAGCCAGGGGGCTGGCACAGGCTCCAGTGGGAAGTGCCTGCCTGAAGACTCGACACACACATACACACACACACACACACAATATACATACAGATCCACGCAGTGCACATACACAGAAGCATATCTGCGCATAAATAAACAGCTGCACGCCTCCGCCCCTTTACACGCGACAATCTACTGGTATACTGACAGGTGTATGCTTTGGCACTTCACGCTGTAGGACCCTTTTCTCGTGCATGTGGGTGCATGCACGCAGGACAGCCCCGCTCCATTGTGGAAGCACTTCGTCAGCTTTTCTTCACACATGCACCCCCGGCGGCCGCCCCCCACAGCCGTAATGCCTTCACACATTCTTCTCCGGTTTCCCTCTACGTGCAGAAGGGCAGATATTTTCAGACAAAACAGACGCCCATCTGCGTATGTGTATGTGTGTGCAGCGCAACAACGTACAGGGGTGCGTTCAACACACAGCTGTGGGCAGTTTACTATTGATGACTCGCTCAGAAACGATAGGCGCACTATTATATATACCCACGCACTTCGCGCTGCGTCTGTGTGACG
>NW_021153019.1:1921-2360 GCF_002837175.3 Physeter macrocephalus | reverse complement strand
TAACGAGCTGTCAATGACGCACACAAGGTGCCGTGGCGCACAGTACACTCAGAAGCAAATGGTAAACCTGAAAGGAATGCAAGAGGACTTGTATGCCATTGTGGTGTCTGGTTCCATATCGGCCGGCTTTGATCTTTCATGAATCGCGCCATGGGTGCCTGCATATGCGGCGGACAGCAAAGCGCACATAAAATAAATGGCGAGCTTCCGCTTTGCATCCAGTCTCCAGCGTCCTAATTCCATACCTAGCTACGCTCTTTCTCGTCTCTTTCCTTCTTTTTTTCGTGCCCAAACTTGATTATGTGAAATCGTTGGTGGCGGATGACGTCGCTCTACACGACAGCTGCATTCAGCTTGCGCACTTGTGCTTATTCTACCTAGTCTTTGCTCCCGGACACTGTCTCCATAGGCGAGAAATTTGTTTCTCTTTTTCGTCCTT
>NW_021153019.1:0-892 GCF_002837175.3 Physeter macrocephalus | reverse complement strand
AAAATTCATTCAACAACCACTCGTCCTGCCCGAAAATTCTTTGCAGTCGATAACCCCCAACTGCAATCGACACATTGTTTTCAGATGAAATCGCAGATCCCGTTTCAAATGCACAGGCTCCTCGCGCTTTGTCAACGGCCACGATGTATGCTCATGCACACTAACACTACTACTATTACCACTGCTACTACTGCTACTACCATAAAGCAGGCTGGCACGGGGATCCCGGTGAATCGTCAGTTTCCGATGTCACAGTTGCCTCGCAAGACTTCATTGTTCAAACCGTTCGTGCTGTGCTCACCTGCGCTTGTGAAACACAATCTCTGCACCTCTGCTGCAGAGAAGCGCTACTGCCGGAGACGTTGTACGGAAGTCTGTCGGAACTACCTGAGCTTCACTATGTAGACACCAAGTGAACGCCTCGATGCACGAAGGTCTTCTAGAAAAACTTGCACAGAGCATGAAATGCGCAAAAACTCTCGTCACGCACGTCCTCGCCGAACCACTCAGGATTCCAGACACCTTCCTCCAGCTCCCAGTCACTGCTCCTGTATCCACCCAACCCACCCACACTATCGGAATACCCTTCGCCTCGCTCACGTCCCCGTCTGACTTATTCGATGTGCGCCACTACCAACAGCGTTCGTACCATGCCGTATTTTAATGAAGCATGTTCCTTTTGGTCTCACGCGCTGAATTATTCACCAAGTATTGAACCTGGCTGCAGTACTTCCGTCCCAGTCCGTGCCGTCTCACTTCACACATTCCTTTCGTATTCTGCGTAGGTTCAGCCCCAGTCTCAATCATGATGTAAAGATGCCGTGTCGAGGAGCAATCGCCTGCAGGAATCCGTGGTATACACCGGTTTGTGCACGTACAGGCTTGCCATTGT
>NW_021153018.1:2027-2360 GCF_002837175.3 Physeter macrocephalus | reverse complement strand
CTGCAGCAGCTGATTCAGTCGCAGTTCCTGCGTGGGGAAAAAAAGGGCTCTGCTGTCTTGCAGACTGCTGCTGCTGCTGTTTTCCAGCACCTGCAGCAGCAACATCACCTTTATTCGCGGCAGCAACAGGTGACAGTTTCAATATATTGCGAGAGATATCTCTGCTGCTCCCTCTCGCGCCGCTCGTGCATGCCTGCAGCTTCTGCTGCATTTGTTCCTGCCCTGCTTCGTCCCTGCTCGCCTTTTTCTTTTTTTTCTTTCTCTTTCTCTCCTCAGCAGCTGCAGCATCAGCCCGAATGGGAGCCGAAGAACACGAGCGAGCCGCAGCGTCCT
>NW_021153018.1:0-728 GCF_002837175.3 Physeter macrocephalus | reverse complement strand
CGCTGCTGCTGCCGTGGCTACTGCTCAAGCAGTAGCTGCTACTACTGCTGTAGTCTTCGCTGTTGGTAGTATCGTTTCCGCCGAAGAAAGGGAAAAAAAGATGTCCAACAACCTCGTCAGAAAAGTGAGGCCTGCAGCTGCTCCTGCTGCTGTTGCAACTGCGTCTGCCCCTGCAGCACGTGCTGCAGCAGCAGCGCTTTCTGCAGTAGGCAACAGAGCTGCGACCAGGCGCGCGGGAGGCAGCAGACAGAGCAGCAGCACAAGCAGAAGCAGCAGCAGCAGGAGCAGCGGCAGCAGGTGGAGCAGCAGCTGGAAGAGGAGGAGGAGCAGAAGAACGCTGCTCAGCCGAAGAAAACCAGCTGAAAACAGGAGAGAATCTTGCTAAAGTGATGGCTTTGCCGAGGAGCAGCGAGAGACTTGTGGGGTGTTCACTCAGTCCTGCGTCGATGACATTTAGAAAAGATGCAGCACCTGCTGCTACCACGCGATAGCTAGCGCTCAGAAGATTGTTCTCTGCTGCTACTCCCCCCGCCCCTGATGCTGCTTCTGCTGCAAAGAGAAAAGAAGGGGGATTTGGTTCTGATGCTGCTGACGTCCCTACATGTGACTGCGCTGTTGCCGTTGATTCTGCTGCTGATACATCCGCGTTTTCCTCTACTAATGCACGATCCTCTGCTGCTGCTGCATTGAATGCAGACGAGCGCGGCATACTTGATGGTATGCTGCCG
>NW_021153017.1:0-2360 GCF_002837175.3 Physeter macrocephalus | reverse complement strand
CTGAGCCCTGTTGGGCATGGGTAACATGTTGGAGGTGCCACTCTATGAAAATGCAATATTTGTGTGGCCGGGTTTCTGGATTTTTCTAGGATCGTGGCATCCAGTATCCTCGTGCCCTAAATGTTCAGGCCCTTCTACCTAAAAAAGAGCTACGTCCAGGCCTGTAGACCTCAGAGAGCATCTTTTCTTTGTCCCATCTCTCAGAGAGCCTCTTCTCAAAAGATTCACATAGTGTCTATATATTTCAGGCCCATTCTCTCACTCACTTATTCATTCAATCATTCATTCAGCACATGTTTGCTAAGAACTTACTGTGTACCAGGCACTGTTTGTGCAATTGGGGACACAACAGTGAAAAAGGCAAAGTTTCTGTCCTCCTGGAGCTCATCTTCTCATTATACAGAGAGACGTAACAAGTCAAGCAGTCATAAGGGCTAGGAGAAAGAATAAAGCAGAGTAAGGGGTTAGAGAGTGACAGGACTGCTATGTCGGAGAGGGTGGCCTCTTGGGAGTGTGGTCATCGAGTGCGCCCTGTGGACAAGGGAGTGAGAGCATCATTCTAGGCTGAGGGACAACACATGCAAATACCTGCAGTGGGGGCACACTAAGGTGCTCACAGATTAGCAAAGTGGCTGGAGAGCAGGAGAGAGGTGGCAGGAGCTCAGGCGGGTGGAGGCACAAAATGTCATAACTCAGTTAATGCAAACCCCTCCCACTGAGTGATTGGGGCCATTGGTGTTTTAGGTGAGCTGGGGATGGAGGAATTTGGGGGCCACAGAGTGTTTGAAAGCACTGGTAATTCACAGCCATCCCTGGAAATGGCTCTATCTTTCCTACCAGATGCAAATCCTGAGAGCAGAAGGTGTGTATGTTCTGCTTTCCTGCTGTATCAGCTGATATGGCACGTTTCTGACACGTATTGAATTAGGTGGGAGTTTAACAGACCCAGCAGATCACTGACATTCACTAAGTTGACAACAGCCATTCCAGCTATTTATGAGCAACTCCAAATCAATGCAGTCAATATTTTGGAATTGTGCTGAGGCCCATATTCAAATAATGTGGAGGGCAGTGAAGGAAGCTTCTCGGGAGACTTCAGGAGAAATTCTCTGGAAAAACAGCTACCAGGTGAGAGATCAGGTGTGAGAGTTGAACGGGCTATAGATTGAGAATTTGAGGCTATGCACGGGAAATCCTGGCTCCAGATAAGGATAATTTTTAGGAAAGAGCTAAGATGAAGAATTTGCAAAGAAAGAGCTCAGGATCCATTCCCTGGGTGTGTCAAGGGTCTATTGCATACGTTTCTTTTTCCTGAGAAACTCCTTAGTAACCAGGTGACCTAACCTCACCTCCCTTGTGCTATATCACCTTGACTGTACTTACACACGACCCTCTAGGACCCTGAGTACTTTATTAACCTATGGTTTAGCTCATGGATTGAACCAGATTAATACACTTGATAATTATCTTTCTTGGCCTTCTCTAGTGAGGACTCAATGAATATTGTCGATTGAGTGAATGACTTGAAACCACCAATAGAAATGAAAAAAAGTGCTAGTATCATAAGAAACACCTAAAATAAATGAATAATTCCTATTATAGCATAATTGCTTTCATGTTAATTGTCTTTTAAAATATGATATGCAGTTCTAAGCTGGGGGTTGAAATAACTTACAGAGCCAGAGAATAAACTCTGTTTCTCTTATTCCAATATGAGCCCTTCATTCATTGACTCTACAGATATTGTTAAGCCCCGTCACCGTACCAGACTAGTACTACATGCTAAGGAAACATAATATGAAGTTTATGATCTGCTTGGAGACAGACAGGCAATTAGGCCGTTTCACCATGCCACAGCTTCTTCCCAGATACCATAACCATAGCCAGGCTCTCCCCCAAAACGCTGGTTTTAGAGCCTCTGAAGAAAGGTATCTTTTACTGGGAACAGTCAGCCTCAAGTTCAGAGCCAAATCCTCTTGGGTCTCTCAGAGCAGTTTCAGTCTGTTCTTGGGCTCATGGCAGCTCTCTTGTCCACTTTTCTCAATCGTACCTGAGAAATGGGCACAGGTCACCTTTTTGGGAGAATGATGGCTGCTCCAGGCATTCCTTTCTTACCAGGTGTGCAGGAGGATGGGACTGGCTTTGAATGCCCCCACTGGCTGCTTCACTCTAGGAAGTGAATGGGGCTTACTGTCAAATCCCTCCCTTCCTCCGCCCATGACATTGACATTCCTTGGCTCCTTTAGGGAGTGTGTGCCATCCCACCTTGCAATGGACCGAATGTGTCCTCCTAAAATTCATATGTTGACAACTTAATCTCCAATTAGGGATTTGCAGGTGGGGCCATTGGGAAGTAATTA
>NW_021153016.1:0-2360 GCF_002837175.3 Physeter macrocephalus | reverse complement strand
TGGCGGAGTGCAATCGCCCACCCGTGGCCTGCCGCTGTGGAACAGCTTGAGCGGCTGTGCTGCTCTGCCACCCCTCGTCTCTGCTGTTGCTTCTCCTACTCCTCTTCGTCTGTGGCGCGCGTGCATTTTGTGTGGGTTGCTGATGCGACCTGTGCGGCGCCTTTGTCGTTCCTGCTGCAGAGTACGCCGCGGACCTAGAACTGCAGCCGCTCGCTGTAGCGAAGGCCCTGCGCCGGGTGGTGCAGCAACAGCAGCCTGCGCTTGTGCTGCTGGGCAAACAGGTACGCCGGCTCTAACGAGCAGCCAGAACAACCCTGGTGCCATCAGTCGCAGCAGTAGCAACACTGTGCAGGCAGCTGCGCAGAAGCAGGACAGCAAACGCGGCAGCAGTCGCAGCGGCGGCACCACCTACACAAGCAGCAGCACAGCTTCACAAGAAGCATCGCTGGCAGCCCCTCAAAGAACACGAAGAGGCAGCAACACGATAGGCCGTCGCACCGCCCGCCGTCGTCGGCAGCAAGGGCGAGAAGAACCATACCGTGTCAAGCTGTGATGACAGCAAGACTCCGTTCTTGCAACCCCCAGAGAACTAAGGCTGACTGTTGCTGTGCGCTGGGAGTCCAGCTAAAACCTTCTACTCGCCGTCGAACCCTGCACAGTGCTGCACACAGCGTATGCACAGGACGTCTAGCAGCTTACACACATCCAACTTTTTACTTGCACGCGTCTACGCGACGCCTCGTTTGGACGGCACGCACCGTCTGTCATTGGAGAGACCTGCGCGTGGGTGTGCAGCGTCCCAGCCTGCAAAAGCCTACACGGCCGGTTGTTACCATGGGAACCACAGACAGAACTCCATGCAACTACTATTTTCTACTGTGCTCTTTCCACTTTTATTCGTGAAGGAACGCAATACCGCTGCTAACTCACCTGATCTGGGACGCTTACGGCTAGGCTCACCGTACGCCCTTCTTTAAGACGTGTTTGCCGATGTATAAACCTCCACACGCATAGGCGCATACACCTGCAGATATGCAGCACTCTGGCAAGGCAATGATTTGTGGGAGCGTGTATAGATCCACTCGACATGCCTGTACACGCGCCACTGTCAGCCGAAGTGCCCGGGGAACGTTGACAGGGCGGTGCAGGGTGTCTATCGGATGCTGTCACTTTCTGCTCGCACGCCTGTGCAGGACTTTTTTCCTGACGATAAGGACATGAGTCTGCCTGGACGTAGTACGTGCAACTGATGAGTCGTCTGCGCGCTTATTGATAGCTGCCGGCGTATCTCAATGTAGCAGAGAGCGGTGGTGTGCACAAGCAGGGCAGCAACTGCGTTCTCCTGACCTTTATGCATCCCGCCTTCGAAGGGGTCTTAGTGTGTGGGTGTGTGTACGCAGAGAGCACCCACATAGCTGGTGCACATGTGTAGATTGCCGAAGGGACACAGGCGAAAAAATGGCACTGCTCATGTGCGGCCACAGCTTATGTAGAGCTACGGAGAGACATGGGCGAAGGAACAGCACCCCACGTGTCCGTCCAGAGAGGACAGCCGAGTCTGTGGAAAATGTATAGAAGATGTGTGTGCTCTGAGTGTGAAGATGTCAAGTTTTGTACTTCTCCGGCTGTTAAGCCACCTGCAAACATACACATAGATCCGTATCTGTTTCGGGGTACTGGCATATATATATGTGAGCGTCTCTCTCTCCGCAGACGCACAGTCCGCACTCGTATGTAGAGAGACCGTGGACTGGCAGAACTATGTAAGACGAGTCAGAAATAGACGGAGTCACAAAAGTGATGAAGTAGTGCACAGGGGTAAAGAGTCCGGGAGAGATATCAAGAGACCGGCAAGGAGCAGGCAAAAACGTGTATCACTGTAAGCAAATAAATGTGCATGTATACATCCGAAACGGCATTGCGTGGGAACAGCGTTTGTTTTTACGTGAGAAGTCCTCAGTTTTTGTTTGTTTGTTGTCGTTCCTGCTGCCGTGTGCATGAAACAAGTACGCAGCAAAGATGTAGGCCCGTGACACGCTGGCTGCAGCCCTGCTCTTTGCAGTGGCGCACCAACGTCTATATAAAACAGGCAGGGTAGCCGCGGGTAGGGTAGAGTGAGTGCACAGTTGCATCGCGTGTGTGTCTGTAGGAGGTTAGTACCTCAAAAGTCGCCGTATCTGGAGGTGGTCACCTTCGAACTCCCGCGTAACTCACTCTGCCTGGTTCTATTCAAATTGTTGGGTGCCAACCACGCCTACACGTATACGTATTACTGGGTAGGTGTGGCTATACACGCAGGTTCAAGTAAGTGTACGGGCTAATTTTTACAGATGCGGGACACCTTGGGTTGCTTGTGCAAG
>NW_021153014.1:0-2361 GCF_002837175.3 Physeter macrocephalus | reverse complement strand
AGACTTGACTCAATCCTGGAACTATAAAATTCACAATGATTAATACGTTAAAAACTAATGGAAAAGGTACACAACTTGCATGAGCAGATGATACATTTCAGCAGAAGAAAGACTCATGGAAATGCTGGAAATAAGCAGTAAAGGAGATGAAGAATGTGTTCAGAAGTTCATCAGGAAGACTCAACACAGAGGAGCACAGAATCAGTTTCCTTGATGATAAGTCAATAGAAATTGCAAATTTCAAATGAAACACAGAAGAAAAAAGAGTGAATAGAAGTTTTACCCATGCAAGACATATTTTGGACGAGTGTGTCATGAGCACTTAGAAAAGAGAGGGAAACAGCCGGGACCAGCAGTTTCCAGGTGAACAGGTCCTGGCAAGCTGAGTGCATCTCTTTTTTTTTTTTTAAACAGGAGGTGGTGGACAAGTGGAAAAAGAGTTTTTAGCTCACAACACTGAGCACTTAGGTGCAGGTACAATGCTCAGTGTTTTACATATTCTTCATTATTAATATCCTCATTTTATAGATTATTATCTCCATTTTATAGAAAAAAATAATAATCTACCCAAAGGATCACACAGGTTGTCTGACCCTAAAGCTCCACCCTTACCACCAGATGCAGCCTACCTTGTGAACTCAATGAAGAAATGAGGCTGGATGATCATAGAGTTAGATGCCTTCCCACTAATTGCACTAAAATGGCCCCAATGCCCTAACTGATCAGACCTGCAGGCTGCACTGGCTTACACATTCCTTGCCTCTGTTGACATTTTGGTCAATGACACAGAAACTCTCCTTATTCAATTTACGTTAAATAAAACTAAGATTAAGAGTTAATGTGATGAATGGGCAAAGCAAAGTTCAAAAGTATATTGAGGCTGGAACTCTGGCCTGAAATCAGTGGGAAAAAAATGCAAAGTTCCGCACTTAGGTATAAAACAATCACAGAGACGCAGAATGGAAGAAACTGGCAAACATGGATGAGTGGGGAAAAACAAACAAGCAAACAAAAAAACCTGGGAGGTATAGTGAATTACCAGTTTGATGTGGGCCAGCACCCAGGGCTGCTGCTGAAATCAGAGGTAGGATTTGTGGAAGGGTGACATTGTATCCCAGGAGCCTACCATATTACTATTCTTTGTACTGGATAGACAGAAAAATTAGTAACCCATATGATGAGGAGTTGCAAACTACGTCCCCAAGGACTATCTGTGGAAACCATCGAGTTTAGTTTGGACAGGGTGGCATGATAACTGCCTTTAAATACTCAGAAGAGCATCCATGGGGAAGTGAGTGTGTGTTGTTCAAGAAAGCAGTGCACAGCGTTTGGTTAATTACAGAGAGGCCGAGGTGGGTCCCAATAAGGAAGGCTTTCCCTCAATTCCAGTGTCTAGCAATGGCTGTTGGTATCAGGAATGTGGCTGGTGAAAGTCAGGAACACCTTGAACAAGACTTTGCCATCTCTTCAAGGCTAGGATTCTATTTTATATTATGTAACTCAAAAAAAGCACTTCAGTGAATCTTCAGATAATTCTGCTGAGTGAAAAAAAGCCAGCTCCTAAAGGTTACCTGCTGTGTACACTACCATTTATATAACACTCTTGAAATCACAGAAGTGTAGAAATGAAGAACAGATTAATGGTTGCCAGGGATGTAGGTGGGGGTGGGAATAGGAGGGAAGTGATATTAGGGCTCCTGCTGGTGATGGATATATTCTGTCTTTTGACTGTATGAAAATCTTAATCTCCTGGTTTGCGATATTGTAGTACAGTATTACATGATGTTACCTTTGGAGAAAACTGGGTGAAGATTACACAGGATCTCTATGTATTATTTCTAACTATTATATGTGAATCTACAATTAGCAATTATCTCAAAATAAAAAGTTTAACCAAAAAAAAAATTTTTAAGGGCTTCAGATCTCACCCACATGTAGGTCATCTCAGTGGATCACACTGGCAGTGACATGCCAATGACCATGACCAAAGGGCTCATGGAAGGTCCTCTCCTCCACAACCAGCCAGCACTTCCCGGAGAACCTGGCACCCTGGACACACCTGCCTAGCTCTCCTGGGAGACACTGCCTTCATCTCACAGCCAGTATGTCAAAGCTTTCCTGCTAATGAACCCCAATATCCAACTTTTCTACTCCTGCCAGAGGCAATGATGTATTTCTAGCTGCCCGGATTCAAAACTATGACCCTAGATTTGATTCTTGATTTTGTTTTTCTACATGCAGAAACCCAATCCTAGGAAGATAGTCCTCAAAATGTCTCCAAAGTTTCATCGTTCCGTTTCTGCTGTAATTCTTAGCCAGGCCACACCACCTCAGGGATTTGATACTGTGCTAGCCCCCCAG
>NW_021153013.1:450-2361 GCF_002837175.3 Physeter macrocephalus | reverse complement strand
ACACCGTGATCAGTCTTATAAAAGGATGCACTTACTGGGGTGGCGTGCCGATGTCGCACGATGTTAGCTCTTGGTACCACGTTGATGGGCAGACTCACATTCTTGGACAACGTAACGTTTTACAGGGAGTACGGAAATGTTTGTGCACGTTGCACTACCTAGTCGACTAGCTATGGCTCTCGTACGTACGGGGCATGTTGTTTTTCGTTCACGAGGCTCTTCCGCAGCTTGAGAGTGCGCGTAGTGAGGGCACCTGGTGCAAACCGCTGCACTGTGAAGTTCAGGCAAGCGTGCCCCCTGGTGATATTGGGAACAACCCATAAGGGCCAGTGGCCCCATACAGCGCTACGCGGATACACGCCTCTGCTTCGTATTCAGTGGCCACTGAGAACGACTTCACGTTACGTATCTCTACGCGTACAGGAGTTTGCACACGTGTGTCCAAGGTCCCTAACGCTACGAAGATGACCAGCGCGTGGTCTTTTCATTTTGCAACACTTGACCACTTGTTTCAAAGATATTCTGGATACATGCGTCCTCATCTTTATGTTTGTGTGGGCCCAGCGATACTACACCCATCACGTTATTTAGTGTTTATTGCTTTTTGCAACACCTTCACGTCACAACAGGCGCACTGATCATCCCAACGTCGCTCACATGTGTAACGACCCGTGGGTAGGTATCCGTAAGACGTGCCACCAAGCAGAGGAGCGGCGGCAGGAAGAACAACGGAGCCCTCCGAACACCGTTCAACAAACTCTTAAAGGAGCGGAGTGTCAGTACGAGAGATATGTTGTCAGTGTGCGTGGCCCTTCTCCTTGAAGCGCAGGCAAGAGAACTCGCGCACGTGCCTGCATGTGAACGCACGCATCTATTTGAGAAGGGCATGCAGCTTGTCTTGCTTTGGAGACTGTAGTTAGCTCGATGACCTTGTAGCGCTATTATCCAGTGTACAAGAACTCTTGATCTGCCCAGCGAATCTCGTAGTGCTCCGATGGCGATTTCGTGAGTACCAGGTCGGCAATCGCTGCTGACGAGATCACTGCGGCGCAGCACGTACTGGAGAGACAACAGGAGTGGCGGCTGCGCCAACCGTCGTAATGGCCGCAGCATCAGTACCGCCCGGTATCACCGTGGCGGCAGGCGCAACAAGAACACCAGGTTCTCCAGTCGTCCCCAACGTGGGGGCGAGTGTAGGGAAAGCGTTGGTGGTGAACTGTACAGGTACGAGGGGTTGCATTGCCAGTGCTGCAGGCTGCACAACTCCTGTGGGCTGCAGCGCAACTGCTGTGGGCTGCATCGCAATTGTTGTGGGTTGCACCGCAAATGTTGTGGGCTGCACCGCAAATGTTGTGGGCGGCATCGCAAACGTTAGAGGCTGTTGCATCTTCAGTGGTGAAGAACTGAGTAGTATATTGAAGGGTACGATGCTTCTTTGCATTGCCAGAGGCCCGAAAGCGGAAGGAGGGGAAAAGGTGGGGCCTCCACCGAAGGACGGCATGCGAGATCGCACTCTACGAGAAGGAAGGCTGCTACCGTGGACTTGTGCCGTTTCAGCGGGTGCAGCAGCGATCTGTGGGGGAGCGTCCTGGTTGAGCACCTGACCACTAGGCTGTGCAACGCTTGGAGAGGTGTGGTGTGTGGCAGGGCTCTGCTCCGACAGCTCACTAGAAGTCTGTGTCGAAGCTTCAGCGGTGCTGCGTGAGGGGTGCGATCTTTTTCCGAGAGTGTCCCGTGTCACAACAGCAGCAGCCGCTGCTTCTTGAAGGCGACCTTCTTGTCCAGATGCTGCACCTGCAGTGTCAGCGTCTGCGGTCCTAGCTTCAGTTGACTCCTGCGTCTCGTTTCGCTTCTCATGTTCTTGAGGTTTGTCATCGTCGATATCCTGTGTGCCGATACCCACACTCTTTG
>NW_021153013.1:0-300 GCF_002837175.3 Physeter macrocephalus | reverse complement strand
AGCCGGGTCGCAGTGTCTGCTGTGTGTTGCGCATCGGCAAGGTAGGCGGAGGTTTTGGCGGATTCTGCTGGGTTGAATGCCCCGGTGATGTCTGAATATTCAGCGACTGCGTCAGAGGTGTCTGCAGCCTGTGGTGTTGCAGGGTCTGCAGGCGTCTCGTTCACAAGGGTGGTCTTCGCTGTTTTCAGCGCACTCGGCTGCCGGGACAAAAATTGCTCATCGACTGCAGTTACGTCAGGAGACAACAACAGTAACGCCGAACCCACTGCTGAAATGGGACCTACATGTGGTTTCGTACCA
>NW_021153012.1:1743-2361 GCF_002837175.3 Physeter macrocephalus | reverse complement strand
AGGAAACAGCAGCCGAGGAGGGGTGCAGCAGCAGCTGGCAGTGCCCTAGAGAAACAGCAGGACAGCAGCTCCACAAAGAAGTCTGCAGCACAGCTCTCAGCAGCAGCAGCACCGCTAGCATTTTCATCGCCAGCAACGCAATCCGGAGAAACTGCACAGCAATTTCAGGAACTGACGAGAAGCACCACTAGCATGAGTGAACAGGCGCAGAAGCAGCACCTGCAGAGACCCACCGACTAGACGCACCAGTCCTTCTTCAGCGGCATCCAGCAAACCAACCAATACATTCAAAGGAAGAACAAAAGAAGGGAAACGACTTCTTTAGTGTTACCCACAGCAGCAACGCCGGCGCAGGAGCAGCATTAGCACACGCAGGGAGATTAAGCAGGGAAGAGCAGTGCAACAGCAGATTCTCGAGGAGGAGGAATGTAGACATAGTGTCTTCACCACACGCCCACTCACACGTATATATGCATACACGCGTGTACATGTAGAAGTGCCTCTTTGAAATATGTTGAATAGCACTTATGTGTGTGTGTATATATGTGTCCGAAACGCGAAAGGAAAAGACTTCCTCAGAACAGAGTTCCCGGAGGAAGACAGAGATCCGGGCAGGCC
>NW_021153012.1:0-282 GCF_002837175.3 Physeter macrocephalus | reverse complement strand
CTACAGGAGAAGAGACATACACTCACATACATACACACACGCACCGAGGAATAATAGGTCTAGTGACTCCCTGTTATATTTGCAAGAAAAGATTATCACTAAGAGGAGAACGCAGAAGGGCTCTCGTGGAAGCCACAGCAGCATCTTTACCTCTGTTAGTTGCCAGCCAGGAAACCCTCCGTGCCACAAACAGCTGGTGGTGCTGCTGCCGGGCCGGCGCCTCCAGACCAGCGAAGGCAGCAGTCCCGCATGCGCAGCCGCAGCCCACGAAGAACCAGGAGC
>NW_021153011.1:0-2361 GCF_002837175.3 Physeter macrocephalus | reverse complement strand
TCGGCTTTTAGTGTGAGGTGTTTTATGCTGGGTTCCCCATCCCCTTTGTGATATAGGCTTTCATGACATTGTCACGTGGGCCTTTTGGTGTGAGGTAGTTCCTGCTGGATTTCTCATACCCTTTATGATGAGGACGATGAAGTGTGAGGTGGTTCCTGCTGCTTCCAAATCCCCTTTGTCACGTGGGCCTTTTGGTGTGAGGTAGTTCCTGCTGGATTTCTCATACCCTTTATGATGAGGACGATGAAGTGTGAGGTGGTTCCTGCTGCTTCCAAATCCCCTTTGTCACGTGGGCCTTTTGGTGTGAGGTAGTTCCTGCTGGATTTCTCATACCCTTTATGATGAGGACGATGAAGTGTGAGGTGGTTCCTGCTGCTTCCAAATCCCCTTTGTCACGTGGGCCTTTTGGTGTGAGGTAGTTCCTGCTGGATTTCTCATACCCTTTATGATGAGGACGATGAAGTGTGAGGTGGTTCCTGCTGCTTCCAAATCCCCTTTGTCACGTGGGCCTTTTGGTGTGAGGTAGTTCCTGCTGGATTTCTCATACCCTTTATGATGTGGACGATGAAGTGTGAGGTGGTTCCTGCTGCTTCCAAATCCCCTTTGTCACGTGGGCCTTTTGGTGTGAGGTAGTTCCTGCTGGATTTCTCATACCCTTTATGATGTGGACGATGAAGTGTGAGGTGGTTCCTGCTGCTTCCAAATCCCCTTTGTCACGTGGGCCTTTTGGTGTGAGGTAGTTCCTGCTGGATTTCTCATACCCTTTATGATGTGGACGATGAAGTGTGAGGTGGTTCCTGCTGCTTCCAAATCCCCTTTGTCACGTGGGCCTTTTGGTGTGGGGTAGTTCCTGCTGGGCTCCCCTTCGCCTTTGTGATATGGGCTTTCAAGTGAGGTACTTCTTGCTGGGTTCCTCATCCCCTTCGGCATGCGGAGGCTGACGTGGAGGTGGTTACATCTGTGTTCCTCCTCCCCTTTTTAACGCCGACTTTTGGTTTGTGGAGGTTCCTGCTGCGTTCCTCACCCCCTTTGTGATGTAGACAATGACGTTGGAGGTGGTTCCTGCTGGGTTCCTCATCCCTTTTGTGACGTGCGCCCTTTGGTGTGAAGTGTTTCCTGTTTGGTTCCTCTTCCCGTTTAATGTGGGCTTTTGGTGTGAAGTGGTTCTTGCTGGGTCACTCATCCCCTTTGTGACGTGTGCCCTTTGGTGTGACGTGGTTCTTGCTTGGTTCCTCATCACGTTTTTGATATAGGCCCTTTGTTGTGAAGTGGTTTTTGCTTGGTTCCTCTTCCCTTGTGATGTATGCTTTTGGTGTGACGTGGTTCCTTCTGGGATCCTCATGACCTTTGTAATATGGGCCCTTTGGTGTGAGTTGGTTATTGCTGGGTTCCTCATCCCCTTTGTGATATTCGCTTCTGGTGTTCGGCGGTTCCTGATGGGTTCATCACCCTTATGTGTTGTGGGGCCATTGGTGTGAGGTGGCTCGTGATGGGTTCTTCATCAGCTTTCTGATGTGGACCCTTTGGTGTGAAGTGGTTCCTGCTTGGTTCCTCATCTCCGTTGTGATGTGGGCCTTTCGGTGTTAGGTCGTTCCTGCTGGGTTCATCATCCCTTTTGTGATGTGGGCTTTTGATGTGACGTTGTTGCTGCTGGGTTTCTCATACCCTTGTGATGTGGGACATTTGGTGTGAGGTGTATACTGTTGGGTTCCTCATACCCTTTCCGGTTTGGGTGTTTAGTGTGAAATGGCTCATGCTGGGTTCCCCATCCTCTTTGTAATATGGGCTTTCCTGAGAGGTACTTTGTGCTGTGTTCCTCATCCCCTTTGGAATGTGGAGGCTGACGTGTTGGGTGCTTAATTCTGGGTTCCCCATCCCCTTTGTGATATGGGCTTTCCTGTGAGGTACTTTGTGCTGTGTTCCTCATCCCCTTTGGAATGTGGAGGCTGACGTGTTGGGTGCTTAATTCTGGGTTCCCCATCCCCTTTGTGATATGGGCTTTCCTGTGAGGTACTTTGTGCTGTGTTCCTCATCCCCTTTGGAATGTGGAGGCTGACGTGTTGGGTGCTTAATTCTGGGTTCCCCATCCCCTTTGTGATATGGGCTTTCCTGTGAGGTACTTTGTGCTGTGTTCCTCATCCCCTTTGGAATGTGGAGGCTGACGTGTTGGGTGCTTAATTCTGGGTTCCTCATCCCCTTTGTGACGTGGGCTTTTACTTTGCGGAGATTCCTACTGCAATCCTCATCCTCTTTGTCATGTGGACAATGACGTTTGATGTGGTTTCTGCTGCGTTCCTCCTCCCCTATGTAACCGTGGGACCTTTGGTGTGAAGTGGTGCCTGCTTGGTTCCTCATCCGTTG
>NW_021153009.1:0-2362 GCF_002837175.3 Physeter macrocephalus | reverse complement strand
CATGCCCATTGGCTGGTGGTGATGCAGCAGCAGCAGCAGCAGAAGAGCAGACGCAAGAGAGCAGATGCATGCATTCCCACTGGCTGGTGGTGATGCAGCAGCAGCAGCAGGAGGAGGAGGAGGAGGGAGTCGCAGCAACAAGAGGGGGGCAGCAGTGGAAGCAAAACAGCAGCAGCAACAGCAATGCATGCGCATCACCAGCGCCGAGATCGGAGATACAGGGGCAGACGATGGCCAGCTGCTGCATGAGAGTAGAGAAGCAGCAGCAGCAAACGAGAAGAGGGTTGTCTCGCAGAAGGCAAACACGAGAGCGACAGGACAAAGCGGCAGCAGCAGCAGAGAAGGAGCAGCAGCCGACTGTACGAGTAGATGCTAATAACAAATACAAATCTATACATATATACAAAGATATATCCGCAGGCGACTGTACGAGTAGATGCTAATAACAAATACAAATCTATACATATATACAAAGATATATCCGCAGGCGACTGTACGAGTAGATGCTAATAACAAATACAAATCTATACATATATACAAAGATATATCCGCAGGCGACTGTACGAGTAGATGCTAATAACAAATACAAATCTATACATATATACAAAGATATATCCGCAGGCGACTGTACGAGTAGATGCTAATAACAAATACAAATCTATACATATATACAAAGATATATCCGCAGGCGACTGTACGAGTAGATGCTAATAACAAATACAAATCTATACATATATACAAAGATATATCCGCAGGCGACTGTACGAGTAGATGCTAATAACAAATACAAATCTATACATATATACAAAGATATATCCGCAGGCGACTGTACGAGTAGATGCTAATAACAAATACAAATCTATACATATATACAAAGATATATCCGCAGGCGACTGTACGAGTAGATGCTAATAACAAATACAAATCTATACATATATACAAAGATATATCCGCAGGCGACTGTACGAGTAGATGCTAATAACAAATACAAATCTATACATATATACAAAGATATATCCGCAGGCGACTGTACGAGTAGATGCTAATAACAAATACAAATCTATACATATATACAAAGATATATCCGCAGGCGACTGTACGAGTAGATGCTAATAACAAATACAAATCTATACATATATACAAAGATATATCCGCAGGCGACTGTACGAGTAGATGCTAATAACAAATACAAATCTATACATATATACAAAGATATATCCGCAGGCGACTGTACGAGTAGATGCTAATAACAAATACAAATCTATACATATATACAAAGATATATCCGCAGGCGACTGTACGAGTAGATGCTAATAACAAATACAAATCTATACATATATACAAAGATATATCCGCAGGCGACTGTACGAGTAGATGCTAATAACAAATACAAATCTATACATATATACAAAGATATATCCGCAGGCGACTGTACGAGTAGATGCTAATAACAAATACAAATCTATACATATATACAAAGATATATCCGCAGGCGACTGTACGAGTAGATGCTAATAACAAATACAAATCTATACATATATACAAAGATATATCCGCAGGCGACTGTACGAGTAGATGCTAATAACAAATACAAATCTATACATATATACAAAGATATATCCGCAGGCGACTGTACGAGTAGATGCTAATAACAAATACAAATCTATACATATATACAAAGATATATCCGCAGGCGACTGTACGAGTAGATGCTAATAACAAATACAAATCTATACATATATACAAAGATATATCCGCAGGCGACTGTACGAGTAGATGCTAATAACAAATACAAATCTATACATATATACAAAGATATATCCGCAGGCGACTGTACGAGTAGATGCTAATAACAAATACAAATCTATACATATATACAAAGATATATCCGCAGGCGACTGTACGAGTAGATGCTAATAACAAATACAAATCTATACATATATACAAAGATATATCCGCAGGCGACTGTACGAGTAGATGCTAATAACAAATACAAATCTATACATATATACAAAGATATATCCGCAGGCGACTGTACGAGTAGATGCTAATAACAAATACAAATCTATACATATATACAAAGATATATCCGCAGGCGACTGTACGAGTAGATGCTAATAACAAATACAAATCTATACATATATACAAAGATATATCCGCAGGCGACTGTACGAGTAGATGCTAATAACAAATACAAATCTATACATATATACAAAGATATATATATATATATGTACACAAGTAGATGCTAATAACAAATACAAATCTATACATATATACAAAGATATATCCGCAGGCGACTGTACGAGTAGATGCTAATAACAAATACAAATCTATACATATATACAAAGATATATCCGCA
>NW_021153008.1:1811-2362 GCF_002837175.3 Physeter macrocephalus | reverse complement strand
TGGCACTGAACTTCCGAACACACGCAAAAGAAAACTACCTACTCGGGACACTTACACCGTTTTAGTGGGGCGTACTACAAGACTACGTTCAGTACACCTAGAAGGCGCACACATTGAAACACGGCTAGGTGATGGAAGGCTTGTTGAGTATATTTTGTGTACACTTTGGGTGATCCAGGTTCCATTTCCCAGCTAGTGAGCCCATCAGCTTAATTCACCATAACCTGACGAGACTGTACAGGTTCCACATGTCGGCGACCTGTGACTCTGTTCGTCTTACGGGCTGCGGCACCTACGATTGCGTTTATCAGTATCTCACAACAGGTCTCCTTATAGATTTGCTGCGTATGTGTGTCTTCAAAATGCTCAAAATATCGTCTTCGATTTCTTACTGTAAGCCTGGCCCTACGTGGCCTCGCACTTCTCGAAACGTAGTTTCCGTGTTTCATTCATACGTATATCTTTGCATCCCTGGAATCAGTCAGCCGGTGCTCCGACTGGTGTGCCCCCTTGTACATGTATATATATATATATATATATATATATATATA
>NW_021153008.1:0-1561 GCF_002837175.3 Physeter macrocephalus | reverse complement strand
TGCTGCCATTTCAGCAGTAATGTAAGTGGAAAACTATACTTCGAATTGTTGCTCGAGGGCAAAACGTATTCTGGACACGTAAACGTAGACGTACTGCCGTATGCAGCAGAGGGGTGCACGTGATCATGCCCCCCCGTTTTTAAGTACACCATGGACGCCTCCCGATGGACACTTTCCGCAGCGCTGGGGAGAAAAAAGATTTCTCCTGACGAACACGTCGGCGACGCCTCGCTATTCGCAACGTGAAAGGGAAGCGTCGATCCGACTGCGCTGCTGTTATCTACATACTGCATAAGGAAACACAGTAACAGGATTGAATAGGCACTACTGTACAAGAAGTCGTAAACAATGACGACGAAGTGGCGCTATCCTTTCTTCGATGCACGTAACTTCGCCGTTCACGACAATAGTTAAGAATGATAAAACATGGTGGATACCGCCATATATAGTGCTTGGTCGTCGTGGTGTCGCCACCAGCAGCATTTGCGGAATATTGTTTGACGAGCCAGTCACAAGAATTCCCTCCACGTCTGCCGTCTTAGAAGGAAGTCGTGTCCAAAAATGACTTTGCCATCGGATTTTCAGGAAACGTCGGTACACTTTTTAATTTGTGCCGGTGGAAACTGCAGGTGAGAAGAGTTTCGAGGCAAAGATACTATTGCATATGAAACAATTCCCTAGGGAAAACATCTTTTTGAAAGTGCAGTGCAGGCGGAGGATGACCATTGTTAGGGTAAAACGCAAGTTGCCTGCGCTGTCGTGCGTCAGTTGGCAAACTTTCCTCAGGTGAAAACCTCCCACCTTTCAATGACCACGATAATTTCCCCATGGTTCTCCAGAGCATACCGCAGCAGCAAGCCTCTTACATGTGTGAGCGCTTTCATTATACCGTGTACACAAGTAAGTGTCCTCGGCGTGAACTACAGTGTTGTGTCGGGGCATGTGGTGCGGTTTCCGTTTATCCAGTATTACCTCATTTTATCGACTGTCCTGACCCTCTCGCAAGGTAAGTGCTTTCAACGAAGACGGCCGTTCTCCTTTGAAAAAGCATTTTCAACAAGCGTGACGCAAAAATAGCATCTTGTTCTGCTATGAGTTAGGTGAGCGAGTGCTACAAGGATAGCGTAAGGTCACCTTGTAGGTCAAGATTCTGCTTCTTGGTGAGCCGCCAAATTGTTCGTTGTGCATTTTTTAGCGGCTGTGTGTGTGTCTGTGGTGGCTCTGTTCTTGCTTTGTTCCAGTCTCTTATACCATCCTGCGTAGACTTCGTTGAAGAAGAAAGCACCTTCCAGAAATAAGATGTTCCAGATCCAGAAGTCAGTAGGATATAAAGTTCGAAACCTGCACCGATATGGAAGAACTAGATGCGATGAAAAGTAGGACGACAATGGCCATTGTTTGAAGTCCTCATTGACCTAATTACGCCGTCACTTTCTAAAAAGAAGTCACTGTTGTTGTTCCGTATCCATTGAGGCAGGTGTAGCATTTTGCTGTCTGGTCCGTCCGCAGCCTTTCCTTACTTCTCTGAAACAACGGGCTCGTTCGACAGTCCGAAGACACG
>NW_021153007.1:2100-2362 GCF_002837175.3 Physeter macrocephalus | reverse complement strand
CGAATATGGACGTACACAGGCGCGGTGAGACTGGGGAGCGTGGAATCGGAAGCAGCTCCGCAAGCACTAGCAGTAGCCGCAAAACCAGCAACGTGCATGGCAGCAGCTGCAGCAGCTCCAGCAGCTGCAGGATTATTTCTGCCCTTTTTATAAAGGGAGGTGCGCGGTGGCTGATGCGAAAGCGTCACGGCCCTCTGTTGTAGGGTCGATCCCGTCTTCTCTCCTGCTGTTGCTGCTGCTGCGTGGCCTGCTACCCCCACTT
>NW_021153007.1:0-393 GCF_002837175.3 Physeter macrocephalus | reverse complement strand
GTAATGGAAAAAGTGGGTGTCAATCAAAAGACCAAGAAGAAAGTGAATAAGAAAGTGTAGCGGGAAGGAGCAGAGATGGAGAAACAGAGAAGCGAAGTGCGCCGGGTTCACATGAGAGTAACATGCACGTCCTTTGGGCGGTTTTGTCGGCCACATGGGCACTGCGAAGACGACGACACATGAAACTGCGACGCACATGCGACGCATAGTCAAAAGTAGGGGGGACACAAGGGAAAAAGCAGAAAAAAGATACAACGATTGTGCATGAGCGGAAAAGATACTCCACAGGCGCGCAGGACGTACGTGGCTCCTGCGCCTATAGGCGCATACTCGAGTATTTTCATTTAGCAAAACAGCTTGTGCACGGTCAGTCCCCGAGGCCTAATTCGGGAC
>NW_021153006.1:1772-2362 GCF_002837175.3 Physeter macrocephalus | reverse complement strand
AGGACGGGGTTAAAAGAGCAGCTGATTCGGGGGCTCTGGCTCACTCAGGCGGGGCGGGGGTCGGGGGTACGGAGGGCGGGGCAAGCCTGCGGCGGCAGAGGCCAGCGTGACTTTGCACCAGCCTGAGGCGCGCCCAGCGTTCTCCCGGGGAAGTTGTCCCTGGATCCCGGAACGGGGGGGGGGGGGGTACGGAGGGGGGGGCAAGCCTGCGGCGGCAGAGGCCAGCGTGACTTTGCACCAGCCTGAGGCGCGCCCAGCGTTCTCCCGGGGAAGTTGTCCCTGGATCCCGGAACCCTGGCAGTGGCGGGCTGCACAGGCTTCCAGTAGGGGAGGTGTGGAGAGTGACCTGTGCTCGCACACAGGCTTCTTGGTGGCGGCAGTAGCAGCCTTAGCGTCTCATGCCCGTCTCTGGTGTCTGTGCTGTTAGCCGCGGCTCACGGCCGTTTCTGGAGCTCCTTTAAGCGGCGCCCTTAATCCCCTCTCCTCACGCACCAGGAAGAAAAGAGGGAAGAAAAAGTCTCTTGCCTCTTCGGCAGCTCCAGACTTCTCCTGGACTCCCTCCCGGCTAGCCGTGGTGCACTAACCCCTTC
>NW_021153006.1:0-858 GCF_002837175.3 Physeter macrocephalus | reverse complement strand
TAAGAGTTCCATTCAGGACAGGTTTAGTTTAAGATGCTGTTAGATCTCTGAGAGGGGGCATTGGGTAGGCAGATAGAAATATAAAAGTGTGAAATTTAGAAAATATGAATGTAGCAGTCATACCAAGAAATTGGGGACTTCCTTGGCTGTCCAGTGGTTAAGACTTTGCCTTCCAATGCAGTGGGTGTGGGTTCAATTCCTGGTCGGGGAGCTAAGATCCCACATGCCTCCTGTCCAAAAAACCAAAACATAAAACAGAAGCAATATTGTAACAAATTCAACAAAGACTTTAAAAATGGTCGACATCGGGCTTCCTTGGTGGCGCGGTGGTTAAGAATCCGCCTGCCAAAGCAGGGGACACGGGTTTGAGCCCTGGTCGGGGAAGGTCCCACATGCCACGGAGCAACTAAGCCCGTGCGCCACAACTACTGAGCCTGCGTTCTAGGGCCCGCGAGCCACAACTACTGAGCCCACGTGCCACAACTACCAAAGCCCATGCTCCTAGAACCAGAGCTCCGCAACAAGAGAAGCCACCCCAGTGAAAAGCCCGTGCACCGCAACGAAGAGTAGCTCCCGCTCGCCGCAACTAGAGGAAGCCTGCGCGCAGCAACAAAGACCCAGTGCAGCCAAAAATAAATAAATAAAATAAATAAATTTTTTTTAAAAAAAGGGCCACATCAAAAAAATCTTCAGGTCTTCCCTGGCTGTCCAGTGGTTAAGACTTTGTCTTCCAATGTAGGGAGCCCTGTTTTGATCCCTGGTCAGTGAACAAGAGCTTGCATGCTGCAACTAAAAGATCCCCCATGTTGGGGCTTCGCTGGTGGTGCAGTGGTTGAGAGTCCGCCTGCCAATGCAGGG
>NW_021153005.1:0-2362 GCF_002837175.3 Physeter macrocephalus | reverse complement strand
TACAATGGAATATTACTCAGCCATAAAAGGAAATGAAATTGAGTTATTTTTGGTGAGTTGGATGGACCTAGAGTCTGTCATACAGAGTGTAGTAATTCAGAAAGAGACAAAAAAATACCATATGCTAATACATATATATGGAATGTAAAAAAAATGGTTCTGAAGAACCTAGGGGCAGGACAGGAATAAAGTTGCATACGTAGAGAATGGGCTTGAGAATATGCGGAGGGGGAAGTGTAAGCTGGGAGGAAATGAGTGAGTGGCATGGACATATATACAGTACCAAATATAAAATAGATAACTAGTGAGAAGCAGCTAGATAGCACAGGGAGATCAGCTCTGTGTTTTGTGTCCACCCAGAGGGGTGGGTAGGGAGTGTGGGAGGGAATCTCAAGAGGGAGGAAATATGGGAATATATGTATATCATATATACATATCTCCTGTTATACAGCAGAAGCTAATACACCATTGTAAAGCAATTATACTCCAACAAAGATGTTAAAAATATATACATTAAAATATATACATTAAAATATATACATTAAAAAAATTTTATGGAATGTTTCCGAGATTGCATAGCTACGTAGCAGGAGAGCCAGAATTTCTGAACTCACGCAGTATGGTTCTGGATTCCATCCTAGTCACTATGCTACACAGTCTACTCTGTGCCAGGTGCTTGACATCGCATAATCTGTAATTTTCACAGCAAGCCTTTGCCAGGTTCACATAGCTATAGAGCGTTAAACCAAAATTTGAAGCTTACTGTCTTCTACTATATCTCACTGTCTCCCCAACTGTTAGGAAAATCAGGCATGCAGGATAGGGCACTGGGATGGGATATAGAACAAACCACGACACGTCACTGAAAGTTTACCAGGGGTGTGAATAAGCATTCTAGATTTTCGTTATAAAGCAATGAGTTAAAGCAATTGAGAGAACTAAGGGATAAGACAACAGGGTAATCAAGAAAGAATACTAGACTATAGTCCAATATCTCTAGGGAACTAGCTATTCATATGATACAGAAATGGATGCTCCTGCCTAAACTAGTCTAGAGAAAACAACTGTTTGAGCTGCTTAAATATTTGGATTAAGAATTTCCACCTGTTTTTATGTATGTGTGAAAATCCTTTTACCTCTCTTTCCTCATGTGTAAAATGGGGCTATTACCTAGATAACTGCATCAGTGAGACAGAATATGTTTAAGTACCCAACACCATATTTGACATGTACTATGTTCTGCCTTGCTATTATTATCCTAATGCAGGTAGTACATTTTTAAAATTAAAAAGTTCCTTAGAAAAGAAGCATCAGGTAGACCTAGGGCTGAAAGAAATTGATAAAGGGAGAGAGGGTGAGAGGGAGATTCCATGACTAAAAATCAGTTTGTAAACCGCACCTGATTTAGTCCCACACAATTATTACTCACAGACAGGACAAATGGACAGGAAGGACTATGAGGGGTGCCAAAATAATCCAACTGATGCTCACAGAAAATGCTCTGGGTAAAAGCGTACTACAACTCCCAGAAGTATTTTTTCCCTCAGTGAATGCCTTTCCTAGGTTTCCCTAGTAGAGAGTAGAAAGCAAATTGATTTCCACCAAGTCCAAACTCATTACCACAACAACAACCACCACTAAACTTCCTGGAGTTGTCCATTAAAAGACTTGCTCCTTCACCCTCTTTTGAATCTGCCAGTGTTGCACTCTCATCTTCCTTGGTTGGATCAGCTTGGCCAGCTGCATCCCCAAAAGCAGGAGTAATGAATCAGTCACAGGCTTTGGGGTGCTTGAGTGAAACTTGGGGCTGCCAAAGGCTCGATCTTCTTGGCCAACTAGGCCAAGAATAAAGCCGACCACCTGCAGGAGCAGCAACTGGATTCTGACTGTGAACAGTGGTGCTATAGCAGCCTAGATTTCACAAGGTCCTAGTGCTTGAGGGATTCATGCACCTCAGGCAAAAGGCGAAGAAAATACGAAGCAAGGAGGTGTTTAGGAATTGTTTCATTTACAATTCCAGTATCTACCCATGATTCCACAGGAGCATGTATGTCATCACCAGCTGGTCTCTGGGCCAGAGATGGGGGCAAAGTTGTCTTCTCATCAACTGCTTATGTGCAATGCAACCCTTTGTTAGTGCTGGTGTAACCTAATGTAGAAAATGAGATATAACACTGACTTTGAAGTTCCCAACCCTGCCATTAGATGGCCGTGGCCAGTTTACACTTTTTCTCGTACTCAGCTTGCTCATATGAAAAATTGGAGTAACTACTCCTACAAGAGGTTTGGGTTTTCTTTATTCTTCTTTCTCCAGTTGTTTTAAGTGTAGGGTTAGATTGTTTATTTGAGATTTTCCTTGTTT
>NW_021153004.1:2070-2362 GCF_002837175.3 Physeter macrocephalus | reverse complement strand
CTTCCCCGGGAGAACGCACGGCGCGCCTCAGGCTGGTGCAACATCATGCCGGCCTCTGCGGCCTGGCGCGCCTCAGGCTGGTGTAACGTCATGCTGGCCTCTGCGGCCGCAGGCTCACCCCACATTCTGTACCCCTCCCTCCCCCCAGCCTGAGTGAGCCAGAGCCCCCTAATCACCCGCTCCTTTAACCCCGTCCTGTCTGGGTGGGGAACAGGCACCCTCAGGCAACCTACACGCAGAGGCGGGGCCAAATCCAAAGCTGAATCCCAGGAGCTGAGGGGACAAAGAAGAA
>NW_021153004.1:0-553 GCF_002837175.3 Physeter macrocephalus | reverse complement strand
CTCTGGGACAACATTAAATGCACCAACATTCGAATAATAGGGGTCCCAGAAGAAGAAGAGAAAAAGAAAGGGACTGAAAAAATATTTGAAGAGATTATAGTTGAAAACTTCCCTAATATGGGAAAGGAAACACTTAATCAAGTCCCAGAATCACAGAGAGTCCCATACAGGATAAATCCTGTAGGAGAAACACACCAAGACACATATTAATCAAACTATCAAAAATTAAATACAAAGAACAAATATTAAAAGCAGCAAGGGAAAAACAACAAATAACACATAAGGAAATCCCCATAAGGTTAACAGCTGATCTTTCAGCAGAAACTCTGCAAGCCAGAGGGGAGAGGCAGGACATATTTAAAGTGATGAAAGAGAAAAACCTACAACCAAGATTAAGCTACCCATCAAGGATCTCATTCGGCTTTGACAGAGAAATTACAACCTTTACAGACAAGCAAATCTAAGAGAATTCAGCACCACAAAACCAGCTTTCCAACAAATAGTAAAGGAACTTCTCTAGGCAGGAAACACAAGAGAAGGAAAAGGCCTGCAA
>NW_021153001.1:1654-2362 GCF_002837175.3 Physeter macrocephalus | reverse complement strand
GAATACGACGACGCTCAGAAGAGAATGTCCCAGCTGTCTCTCAAACCTTCATGGTCAACTTATCTGCCCAGCGCTGACCTCCTCCTGAAAGATAGGGCGACGCGTAATAAGGCTCTCACTCGGAACCAACGCACATTTCTACTATAGGAATTTGCCATGCTGAGAAGTGTCGCGAAGAAATGTGTTTGGGGCCGCTCATGTTCACTACATTCTCTATGCGAGAGTCTGAATGGGACGGATTCACACGCAGCAGTAGCCCTCCAGGCAACGCACACAAAACATTTACCAGCAAGTTGTGCACCTCATGCACAACCAGGCCAACGCATCAACGACTTTTGCCGCCTTGTTCCAAGCCCTTTCCTGCGTTATAATAACCTATCTTCCGTGCCACTCAAACGGAATACCGCGACCGCCCGTTGCTCACAGGCGCATCCTTGTGCTCGACCGCGCCTCACGTGGACCACAGCAACAACCGGGTCTGCATTCCTTCCTCTCCCCGCTGAAAATGTTGTCGCTGAACTTACTCGCTGGATTACTCGCAACATGGACTAAAGAAGGCAACAGCCATGCTGCCTCAGCCTATAGACTCTGACTCCACTAAAACTTCCTCCGCTGCTCTGCACGCCCTACAGGCACCAAATGAGATACGCCACGTGACGCGCTGCACTCTAGCCTCCAGCAGCAAAATAAAAACCCACACGATTGTGG
>NW_021153001.1:0-636 GCF_002837175.3 Physeter macrocephalus | reverse complement strand
AGCCCGAATCGCGAATGTGCCTCTCCTGGCTGAGCACAAAACGGAACTGACAGAGAGCACGCACCTGAATTGTAACGCTGAATGTAGATGCCGCTGAGGCGAGACATCTCTCAAACGGGCACTATGGAGATGCAGCCTGACGAGTGGCCATGCGTTCACTTCCTTTCGACCAAAAAAGAGCCGTCTAGGAGGCCGCCATCCACGCACCTTCTCTGGGGGTCTGTGCTACGACCCTCCCCTGGAAACTGCTAAGTCCTCTTCCCATGCTTGCACTCGTCATGACGAGCTCCCCTCCACTCGCCGCACTCTCAGCCCATCCCCCTACGTTACGTGAACATGCGTCCGTCAACACTCCTGGCCACCCTTCGTCAACTAATAGACATCCATAGGAGAGCCCCTGTAGAGACTTTCGCTTCGAGTGCAGAACGTCCGCGCTGAGCTCACCCGCTGAATTATTTGCCTCGGGATCTGATTGCCATGACAGTGTCATCACCCTCGCCCCCTAGCGCCGGTTCATACACTTCGATTCCGGTGCCTCATCCCTCTACGACGCTGCCTCATATCCTGCTGGACGGGGACTCAACTGCCAGATGATTTGCAGCAAGCATCGTGCCACACAGTACGCTCCAGCAACAA
>NW_021153000.1:2047-2363 GCF_002837175.3 Physeter macrocephalus | reverse complement strand
AACTTCTTCCTGTCATACTGTAGGAAAGAAAGACAGACACAGACACAGACACAGACATAGATACACAGACCGAAAGGTATATAGGTGTAGGTCTTGTGCTTGGATGTTTTTAAGAATAGGTGTATTTGAGGTAGAGAAGATGCAATTTACACATATGTGTGGGTGAGTAGAACTGTCTGCGTAGTTGTGCATGCACGTGAGTTTGCAGAGGAAAGCACAACAAAAACCAGAGGAGAGCTTACCTGTATAAACTGAGAGGTATCTGTATACAAAGATATATAATAATAGCGTGGCTTGTATACCGGTGGATCTCTGT
>NW_021153000.1:0-173 GCF_002837175.3 Physeter macrocephalus | reverse complement strand
GGGTCGTGACTGGCATGCATTCTATGATACAGATATTTTCACAACGGTGGAAGAGCCTTCCTACCGAGGAAGAGACAGCGCCGGCCAGGGCTGGAACAGCAGCACGGTCGTAGGCAGTGAAGAGAGTTTCTCAAGATCTCAGACTGACTCAACTGCCCGTCGTCTCTGTACAA
>NW_021152999.1:2016-2363 GCF_002837175.3 Physeter macrocephalus | reverse complement strand
GGACCTGCCAAGAGGAATGCACCCCTACCACTACTACCACAGCTGCGTCAACTTTTCAGTCACGTTTGCCACTAGCACTACTACCCTGTAGAGATTCACACACGTATACACATGCACAATACAGGCCAATCCCGTATGCAGCAAGCAAAGAGACGCTAGCCCCTGCCCACTTTCTCCGCATGCCATTATGACCATACGCAGACACATGCACGAACTGTACAAGCACAACGCGTCGTTTCAGAAGTGATGCATTAGATCTGGGGAAACAAGGACTCGGTGGGTAGTGCACAAGTGTCTAAATAGTCAACCAGCTGAGCACCGGACATAGTCATCTACCAGGTACCACC
>NW_021152999.1:0-248 GCF_002837175.3 Physeter macrocephalus | reverse complement strand
AAAGCACAGCTTTCTCGTCCGACGTGACGCTGCACGCACCACCAGAAGAAAATGCGAGCGTTCCGCAGCGAATAGAAGCGATCGAAAAAAGATTTGAAGTGCTCGTAAGTGAGCGAGGGTATGACTTCCGGGTTGCCTCCGCTGTCCTGCGCGTAAGCACTGATGTTTGGAAATATTGTTTTCATCCGCAGGGTGTAAAGCAGCCAGCTGGGCTGCGAGTACACACCCTTCATCTCATTGAGGACCAC
>NW_021152998.1:1625-2363 GCF_002837175.3 Physeter macrocephalus | reverse complement strand
ACTGTAGACTAGTTCGCTCTGACACACATAACGAAGGCGCTTTTACAATACCCGTACATACACAACTTACGGATTTCCTGCTTCACAAATACCTCCTTGTCACAGATATGCTACACGAAAATACCAGTGATCGCACAACCCAATCAAGCGAATCCGTTTACAAGAAGTGAGTGCGTCTCTGTGATTGTTTGACGAACATATACCACACGTGTTATGTTGAGATTTATAACAGCTGACCCACCCCTCCAACTGCACTGCGTCGCGTGGAAATCCGATTTTTAAACCACGGTTTCCTTTACGCGCGGGTATCAGAGGCATTCTAAACAGTGACGTAATCACAAAAATACGCATTCACCATGCAGGCAGGAGACACTTTTGAAGCCTCGTCTTCAACAGGTGGGACTGATGACGATGTCTATGGTGCATCCCTTTCCAGAGTGTCATTTCTTTCATCGCAGCGAAGATCCGTTTCCGGGAGGAAATGACGATTATCTCCTCGGCAGAACTCACCTCTGTTACCTCGTGAACCGCAGTTCAAGTGTTAGTGGCCCTAGTCGTTGTAATTGTAGCCGTAGTGGAAATAGTGCTAGAGGTCGTGATAATCGTTATAGTGACTATACAAAAACCGTACCAGTACTCGCAATTGTGGCCGCCGTTACAACAGTACTTATCCTTAAGGTTCCTCTCCACGTCTCCAGGCGGCAGCACCCCTGTTTCTCGAAAAATCAACCGAGTAAC
>NW_021152998.1:0-691 GCF_002837175.3 Physeter macrocephalus | reverse complement strand
CCATGTTCCTACAGGAAAATGACTCGAAATTGGGCATTCACCGCGTCCTTCGTCCAGCAAATATCTGCTTCATCGTAAGCCTCTCTTCTTTGTCAGCGCCCAGCGGACGCTCGCCGGAGTTTGTTCTTTTCATTTCATATCGCTTCCTCTCCATCCCAATACTGATGTATACAAGTATTATTTGCATATCTCATCTACATAATATATATGTATGTATATGCGTATCTGTCTGTCCGCACGAACGAGTTTCTACTATGTCCATGCCTACGAAGAAAGAGAAGTCTTCCTCACATGAGATTTTTGTCAATTTCCATTTTTTCTAGCCCCATTGACTCGGCATGCTTTTCGTGCTTCTGTGACACGTTCTATCGATGTTGATGTTCTTTCTGCGTGCGGAGAACGCTGCATTCAGAAAAAAAGAATCGAACGTGAATCCTCAAAATGAGCAACAGTAATATATACATCTGCCTGTTCTTTGTCTCTTTCCTCAATCGGATTTTTCTTCCTCCTCCCCGGCCTCCTTCCTATGTATGTGTATTTCTCGACTGCTCGCAGCTGTCTCCCTCTGTCTGCTGATGGAAGCGCGTATATAACTGACGCCTGCACGTTGAAAGATACGCAGACAAAGTCTTCTTCTATGGATTTCTCTGTTTTCATCCCGCTGTATAGATGATTGTGGGTGGGCGAATAA
>NW_021152997.1:1526-2363 GCF_002837175.3 Physeter macrocephalus | reverse complement strand
AACACGCTAAATACTTGCTGTGAAAAAAAAAAACCCTAATCTGGATCAGTGGGTCCCGGAGTACGGTATTTCTAATACAGTATTAGCTGTCAAATAAACTAAGGGGCCTGCATGTAATGCAATACCTGTTTTCTCAAACCTGCCTAAGCCGTAACTCAGTAAAACCGCTGGGAACCAATGTGACGCTTACACGGGGGTGACCTAACTATCAAACGTGATGTCCAGCGTTCGCATAGCAGCTACAACATGTGCTTGCGATGGCCAAACAGCGTAAAAATTACGAGTGCTAATAGCGACGCGACTAGTAATGTGAAGTGGGAACACTAATTGGTCGGGAGCGGTTATTTACGCTTGGCTAGAACCGACCCTACGGGAAGGATTCGATGTTCTCTGTTCCCGAGGCAAGCAGAAGCACAGTTTTGTAAGTAACTTTTAGTTCGCTATTTTATCTCCTAGGCCCACCGAGCTTCAGTGCCTGACTACCAGCTAGCCACCAGAGCAGTGTACCTAGTCACGATCGCGATGTCAACAGCAGCGGAAATTAAGCGTAGCAGCCAAGGGACCCCACCATGAACTTACAGTGGCGAATCTTCTCCTGCAGAAAAAAAAGATTCTTTCTCTAATTGTAAATATGCTTGCCTTGTAAGCAAGAGTCAGGTATAGTCACCTGCTCTAGACAACTCGCCACAATTCGTCCGTATCACTAGAACGCAAAACATCCATTATGTTGCGGATTTGCTGGCAATGAAAACAAGGAAAGGCGTTATCTTTCTGGAAGGTGAGCGATCGTGCTATGCGCTGTGCCCCGTGTATAAGAGACCGGTGTGTGTAAGGTCT
>NW_021152997.1:0-227 GCF_002837175.3 Physeter macrocephalus | reverse complement strand
GCAGAGCGTGGGAAAGTATATCCGACCGCCTGTTCAGTGAGGAATCTCAGTTGTATGTGTACACACTATAAATCCCTACAAGCGACATACTCTCTGAACAGGTCCTGCAAACGTTCGTCTCCTGCTGTCTCTCAGCATAGGCACGACCGCAGAATGCAAGTTCCAGGGGCACGCGGTACCTCTAGGACGGTTGTTCTGAGGAACCTTGTTATGTTTCGCCGCAGCAC
>NW_021152996.1:2172-2363 GCF_002837175.3 Physeter macrocephalus | reverse complement strand
GTGGCGCAGTGGTTGAGAGTCCGCCTGCCGATGCAGGGGACACGGGTTCCTATCCCGGTCCAGGAGGATCCCTCATGCCCCGGAGCAGCTGGGCCCGTGAGCCATGGCCACTGGGCCTGCGCGTCCGGAGCCTGTGCTCCGCAACGGGAGAGGCCACAACAGTGAGAGGCCCGCGGACCGCCAAAAAAAAA
>NW_021152996.1:0-553 GCF_002837175.3 Physeter macrocephalus | reverse complement strand
ACCACTGCGCCACCAGGGAAGCCCGAGATGTTGCTTTATATTGGCTTTCAGATCAGGAATTTGTATATACAGCCCGCAAACAACGTTTCTTGAAAACATATGAACATTCTTTAGTATGACAGCTCCATGTGACGGGTCAGAAATGGCAGACAAGTTCGTTTCACTGGGTAACAGCTGATTTGTGGACTGGAGAACAGGCTTCCTTGTTTACAGACAACCACAAGGCTGCCAGTTGTGTGCCAAATCCACACAACTACACAGTTGCATTGGGAGAGCGACCAAACATGTTTTACATGGATTTATTTCAGAGAGGGAAATGCTTCTTGTAAGGCTCTGTCAGTTTAAAAAGCAAGAAGAATGACCATCCACCTTTCCTAATTCAAGCCCTATATATCATAAATATGATAGCTACACACCAGCAACTGATTACATACATCACGAGCTTGGATGAATGCAAAGCCCCTAAAAAGATATCAACAAAACGAAGTTAGATCTCAATGTAAATACATCACCAGTTAAACCCAGTTCATACAACTATTTAGTATTATGTACA
>NW_021152994.1:1924-2363 GCF_002837175.3 Physeter macrocephalus | reverse complement strand
AGAAGCCGTCGGCGGCTGTCCTTGCAAAGAGGACGACTGGACGGCTTCCTCACAACATACAGTGTATTACCGTGTGTTTTCCCTTGACTGTTATCCAGGAGACATGCATCCCAGTCTTTCGGCACTTCTGCGGAAGGTCGCCCAACACATAGCGAAAAAACAGTTTGTTTGTTTGTCTTGTACAATGCTGCCTCACTCGCATGATCTCGGCACTGTCTTCGGAATTTCCTCGGAGCACGTCACACATCGCAAGCACCTTGTAGGGATGAACTCTCTACAATGTCGTCACTCGCGCCCTAAGAGAAGAGCAGAAGGCTTACGAACTTGTGTCATATACTGTTCTCCCACAATTTGGTGGGATGGCCATGTTGGGACCGAAAAGCTGAGATGCAGTGACGTGTTTGCGTCAGGGTGCCCCACGTCAAAGCGCTAGACGAAA
>NW_021152994.1:0-202 GCF_002837175.3 Physeter macrocephalus | reverse complement strand
TTACACTCTAACCTCTGTTCTCTGGCAACAGATTAAGATAGAATAAGAGGGCGGTTTATGGCCGATTCCGCTGACCCGCTCAGTTGAATTTCAGGCGGTTGAACAGCCACAGGAACTTACGGTACTGCGCCAGTGGAGCATCTTGATCTCGCGTTTCTGCAAAATGAAAATGCTCCAAAGTGAACCACGTCTGATTTTGGAC
>NW_021152992.1:2041-2363 GCF_002837175.3 Physeter macrocephalus | reverse complement strand
TGTATACATGAATACACAAGGGGATAATTAGCACTCAACAGCTACGCGAGTGCTTTGCTATGCACTGTTTCTACACGGAGAAACAGACGGTCAGACACAGTGAACAGAAAGATGGTCGATTTTCGCTTTTCACCAGAGGTCCGACACGTCACACGCACGCTTACGTACTTCGGCAAAAAGACTTTGCTGGCTAGCACCACCTATTACACACACCTTGCTCATTAACAATGAATGGCATCTGTGGTTGTTCGCGTGGAGATGTACCCGCGTAGCACTTTCATCTAAAGCTAGCATTCTGTTATGCGTGCATATTTGCTCAACG
>NW_021152992.1:0-442 GCF_002837175.3 Physeter macrocephalus | reverse complement strand
AAGAGAGTCTTATATCAGCTTGCGCGCGTGCACAGACAACTAAAAATTTGTGAAAAGTTATCACTCGGACTCCTCTCTGGCTGCATATCTCAGAAACATACGCATATGCACAAGCAGCAATGCAGTGGCATAGGTAGGACGCTAAATACAACCACGTATGTTCATACACTTACATTCCTCAAACGTGTAGTCTGCATTGTGTTCCCTTTAGATGTGCCATTGATCAGTTGCTACGCGGTCAAAAATGTACAGGACGCTGTGTAACTGTGAAAGCACGTAAGACCTACACAAGATCTGTTATAGGTGTAAATGTATGCACTGCAGGGAATCCTCAATTTGACCTCCGTTCCATCCTTACATCTCCCGCATACCCCTATACGTGGATCCAACGTTTGCGTAGTGCTACACAAGTTATAGACAGGCACACGTGCTCGTGTAAATA
>NW_021152990.1:0-2363 GCF_002837175.3 Physeter macrocephalus | reverse complement strand
TGTAAATCAGCTAAACTCCACCATGAAATAAAAATTAAATTAAAAAGAAAAAAGGAAAAGAAGGCTGTGGAAGTAGAAAAAAATTTTTTTAATTCTATCCCATATCCCCAAACGTCTGAGAGTTTATAGAAATACTATCATAAAGGAAAGAATTAATAAATGAAGGAATCTGGGCAAAGGGAAAATAGGAACAGAAGAATAAGTCAGAGGTAAGGATCACACACAAAATGCCACCAGAAGCCCCTGTATGCAGGTGAGGGGCGGTGGAAGTTCAAGCCTGGACTTCAGACCAGAGATGAGAACAGGAGCATAGCATGGTTCGCAGTGTCCGCAAGATTGAAAATGTCAGTTATTCAGAGGAAAGACAGGGTGTTCTCAGGTCGGGGCCTGAGAGAAACTGGCAAAAGAGAAAGTGGGTGATAAAAGACTGCATTAGGCAAATGTTTATTGGAGACCTACTATGTGCCTGGTGTTGGAGATACAGCCATGAGCTAATGGAACATGGTCTGTGGATGGGAGGAGCCCTGTGACCCGTGTGTCGTTCACATCACGGCCGCCGTTCTAACCCTAACAGCCATCCTACCTGGCAGGGATCACCAGTCTCACCTTACAGGTGACGTGTGACCTGCTCCAAGCCTCACGGCAGGTGGGAGAACTGGGGGTAGCTCCGTCCTGTCCGCGGTTCCAACCCCTGCATGAGGTCCCAGCCCCCGTGACCCAGGCGAGAGGCTCCTAATGCAGCTCCCCGTGCCCTTTCCCGGTTCCGTCTGATCCGACCGCATCTGACTCGAAGAGTTCAGAAGAGTTGTCCTGGAGGGCCTCAGACCTGACCTGGATTGAAACACTCAGCTCTGAGCCAGAGCCATTCAAGAATAAAAGGTGAGAGACAGAGAGGATGGGTTTCGGAGGCTCTGGTCCACTGCCTCCGAGTGCAGAATGTCTTACGCAAGCTGCCAGCACAGGCTGGCCCCAGGCGGCCACTCCCCAGACACGTGATGCGTGACGGTGAAAGCGCAGTGGCTGCCACCTCCCCCCAGAATCATCGGGGGGTCAGGTGGTCTCCGGGCCGAGCCCCCGTTGCCAGAATTAATACGTAAGATAAACAGACCCCAGAGGCGCTGATCGAGTTCTGCAGGCCCAGGTCAGAGGTCTGCTGTTTAGGTGTGAGAAAAGGTTTAGGGAGGACCAGGGTCAAATGTGTGCAGACAGACAGGCTGACCACGGGCAGGCGGCGGGCCTCTTCTGGGCGGGCCAGCTCCCTGACTGTTCGGCGAAGCGGGGTGGTCAGAGTGGACTCATTACTCAGAAAGGCCGAGAAAGTTGTCTGCGGCTGCTCTCGGCTGTCCGAGCACATCAGTGTCAGCCCCTCACCGGGCCCCGGGGGCCCTGCGGCTCCTCAGCCCCTCACCCACCGCGGTTCCTGGGAAGGGGGGGGCGACGCCAGCGGGCGGACGGGCCAGGCGGTGGGGCAGGAGCGGTCCTCGGGGGCCACGTCCTGACTGGTGACCCCCCTCCAGCCCCGTGACAGGGAGCTCGCTACTTCACAGGGCTTTTTGGAGAAGGCCGACCCCCTGTGACCCCCCTGGGTTTGACCCCCTGCCCGCTCTGAGAAAGCCCTTCCCACGTGGAGTCAGAGCCTCAGGCCTCGGCTGTCGCCAGGGGGGGCCGGGCTGGGGGGGTCTGGCCCCGTTTAACAGCTGAGGGTCTTGGGCAAAAGCCACTCAGCCTCGGGGTCCCGCTTGCCAGGGAACACAGGAGGGCGGCAGCAAGGGGCTCCCCTCGCCGTCTGACCTGAGGCCCCCCTGGAATTCCCAGGCCTCTCCTTTTAACCTTCAATTTGTATAAAAATGTAAATGAATCAGATTCCTCACCTCTCCGTCTCAGTTGTAGGGATCATTGATAGAATAACCGCTGTTTATAAAAATCATCACTGGAGTTGCTACTCTTTGCTCAAAACATTCTTGAAACGCCTCAGAGGCAGAAGTCGGCGCCCAGGTCTGCGCGCTGACCGAGAGATGTGGGCTAACCTAGAAGAGAAATGAACAAAACAAAGGAAGGCTTTTAAATCATAAATTCATTCCAATACTGTCACAAAGAAACTTGCACCCAGGTCTCGTGCCGAATAAAAGCCCGTGAGCTAGAGAGTGCCTGACCGCGGTCCCTCCTGGTCACCTGGGGTGGACCTTCCGTGCTGTGCACCTACTGCTTTCCTCTAAACCCCCGGTTGTGCGTCCACCACGCGCCTGCTCGCCGAGCACGCACTGCGGTTCCCGACGCCACTGGATATACGAGGCAGTCTGGGGCGAGGGGGGGTATTCCAGGAGGGCTTCCCAGAGGAAGAGGTATGAGTGGATCTTGAAGGC
>NW_021152989.1:1853-2364 GCF_002837175.3 Physeter macrocephalus | reverse complement strand
GCGTACAAAGAGCCATGACGTCAGGTAGCTGATGTAGAGTCAAGTAGGCTGAAGAATGAACCTTCTACGCGAGGAAAGAGAGTACGACTTGCTGCGTACACCTTAAGTAGTGGATGCAGGTTCGAATGACGCCATTTATAGAGGGGTGATGAGCGTCTAGAAAGCTATGTTAGAGGTATCCTGAAGCAAGAAATCGATGGCATACTTAAGCCAGACGATGAAGGTTCGAGGCTAAGACGGTCATTGATTCGAATCTGTTGTGCTCGCACAAGTCTTGCTTCGTGCACATATACTGAGATAGTCGGCGCTCCTATACCTTGCTAACAAGGGAAATGATGAATGTGTTGGTCTAGACGGAGGTAAAATACATCCAGATTTCCCTCAGGACTTGTGTAATCGTATGTCGCTCGTGACTTAAATTAACGTACCTTCTATAACGTCAGTGGACGTCTGAAGCTCACAAACAAATTTGGTGCAAGTGTGTTGCTTGCCAGAAAGGTTAACCTAGTAG
>NW_021152989.1:0-401 GCF_002837175.3 Physeter macrocephalus | reverse complement strand
ACACGCGTCGTCATCGCAGTTGCGTACGCAGTGGCCCCCGATGTAGTAGAGCTACGCTACTAGTACTGGTGGCTAAGTAGTGTTAGTAATGAACGACACTCACTTCACTGGGTGGTGGGCGGACTGTAAGTATGTCTTGCGGATTTCTTTGCTCTAGGTGGATGGGTGCGGGCAGAGCAGTCAATTCCTGTTTCTCTTCTTTCATGTCGTCCGCCTGGCACGTTTCTTCTTTTACGCCTTCGTTCCATGCCGGGTGTTCAAGCGTGGCGTCTCCTGGTCGTCTAACGATTTTTAACGTCGTTGCCCAGCAGACACGCAGGGCAGCCACGACAACGCCGTTCCACCGTATACCCCCTCTTCGAGAACCACAGTTCCTCCAAAAGGGGATAGTGTCTGGTGTT
>NW_021152988.1:0-2364 GCF_002837175.3 Physeter macrocephalus | reverse complement strand
CATGAGGCTGGACACTCTTGGGGCTGAGACGATTGGTGACGAGGGGTGAGCAAATGCAGACCCTTTAAATAATACTGCGTGCAGCAGAAGGGTATATGTGTCTAGTAAGACTCTCAAAACCTGTGTATTGACATCTCTCTGTAAGTGAATCAAGTGTGGGTCAAGGGGCATCAACAGAGCAGTGGCAATCAGCTAAAGCCCATTCTACAAATGAATCTCAAACACAAAGACAGTGCACGAGAGAGAAATTGTTAGAAAATTCGTTCAGGGCCGGGGAGGCAACCTGGACTGCCCCATCGACAGCCACAGCTGGATGAGACATGAGGCTGGGCACTCTTGGGGCTGAGACGATTGCTGAGGGCGGGTGAGCAAATGCAGACCATTTAAATCATACTGCGTGCTACCCATGCCATGGGTCCCAACTCGCCAGGCTCAGGGGACTCTTCCTACAGCTCAAGGACGCATGGGCAACCCCGGGGACGGTCCACCGTGTGATCGGGAGAGGTTTCGAACACGCGCCTCATTTTGCCTCTCCTGCTGCTCGGCTTTCCCTTCCAGCCGCTTGACTGACAATCTGCCCACTTGGAGAATCAGTACCTTTAACTTCCTCTTTCGCACACTTTGCCATTTCTGCCGAGGAGGAACGGGAAGAGAGACCAGCTGGACGTGTTTGTGCAGGCACATGTCACTCTAATTTCCCATCCGGAAGAAGAATTCACCAAAGGCTCAGCCTGCCGCCCCGGAAGCAGAATAGGGCCTGAAGCCATCTTGGGGCTGTGCGGCCAGCTCACAAGGGAGCCAGTGGACAAATGGAGCTCAGGGTCAGTGCAATTCACACACCTGCAGACTGCTAAATGACAGCGACCGTCCCGAAATACATTGAGGTAAGGCAACGGAGGGCATTTGAACACCAGGCAGAATTGCACGAAAGTGATTTCAAGAGGTAGGTGGAAATCGCCTTGAAAGCACAGGAAAAGCAGCAGACCGTCGAGCAAGATGCAGTTGGCCAAAAAGGGTGTATGCGTTTTTTCCTGAATATATTCAGGAAAAAACGCATACGGCCTTTTTGGCCAACCAAGCAAGCCGGCAACTCAAATCCGCGCTGCAAAGAAGTCTCACTTCCCTGCGGGCAAAAGGGCCATCCCCCAAACGTGCCAAAGCCAGAAATGCAGGACAGGCCATGGAGGACAGGGAGCCTTGCTACGCTTATGGGTAGGAGGTAAATTACCGACACCCACTCTGGACAAGTGTACGGAGTTTCCTAAAATATCTCAAAAACCACTACAGAGCATAGGGCACTGCCCCTCACGGGCATGTATCTTGGGAAGACTACAAATCTACAAGCCACAGGCACCCCAAAGCTTAGGGCTGCTCTGTTTACAAGCACCTCGACTTCGGTACACCTTCCATATCCCAGGAAAGAGAAAAATGGATAAAGAAGTGGTTGTACTTAAATACAATGGACTATCACTCAGCCCTGGGATCAATGTCCTAAGGCTAGTAGCAGCGTAACCAGGGGAATTCGGTACGGTGATTCTAATTGAGATAAGTCACACAGAAAAAGAAACTTATCACAAGATATCACTTAGAGAGGGAATGTAAACATGGCTACACAGGAACTGATTTACAAACCAGAGCCCAGTCACACATGTAGAAAACACATGTAGGCCTGCTTCAGGGGAGAGGTGAGTTGGGGTGATGCCTAAAACAAGAGTCAGAAATTAGCACAGATAGCGTTCCATAAAGCAAATATGGAATAGACAGGCCCTGCTCCTTGCTCAAATGACTGGACTCAGCACCCCCTCTTCACCGCAGAAGAGTATATGTGACTAGTAACAATCTCAAAACCGATGTATTGATATCTCTCTGGAAGTGAATCAAGTGTGTGTCAAGCGGCATAAACAGAGCAGTGGTAATCAGCTAAACCCCATTATAAAAACAAATCTCAAACAGAAAGACAGTGCAAGAGAGAGAAATTCTTACAGAATTCGTCCAGGGGCGGGGAGGCTACCTGGACTGACCACATCGACAGCCACAGCTGGATGAGACATGAGTCTGGACACTCTTGGTGCTGAGACGATTGGTGAGGAGGGGTGAGCAAATACAGACCCTTTAGATAATACTGCGTGCTACCCATTCCATGGGTCCCAAGTCTCCAGGTTCAGGGGAGTCTTCCTACAGCTAAAAGATGCATGGGCAACCCAGAGGATGGTACACCGTGTGATGGGGAAAGGTTTCGAACACGCACCTCATTTTTCTTCTCCTGCTGCTCGGGTTCGCCCTTCCAGCCGCTTTACTGACAATCTCCGCACTTCGAGAATAGGCACCTTTAACTTCCTGTTTCGCACAGTTTGCCATTTCTCC
>NW_021152987.1:2087-2364 GCF_002837175.3 Physeter macrocephalus | reverse complement strand
ATAAATGTATCCAGCGAAGTAGCGGCGTGAAGGCTAGGTGTCCTGACTTGCGTCGCAGTGGCGTCAAGACGGGAGCGGAGAACTGTTGCCACGTTGAACTGTCGGCACGACTGCTTCCGACAGTAAGGTCAACGAGAACAGTCTGAGTGGGCATAAGGAGGAATGCAGATGCTGTCGTTGCCGTGATCTACGTGGTGAGAGAGACGAGATGTGAGCGAGCCGAACTATGCGCCGGTGAGCAAACGGCGGGCCTACTCATCTGATTGTGTTGGAGGCA
>NW_021152987.1:0-881 GCF_002837175.3 Physeter macrocephalus | reverse complement strand
TACCGAAAAGGTGATATCAGAAGACGTGATGGAAGCTAATCTACGAACGCAGTGCAGTCAACTTTGTCTTCCGTTGTACATTACAGGCCAAATAGCCGAGCCCAGAAGGATACTCAATCCTCTAAATGCAGCTATTCCGTCTTTCAGATGAACACTCACAATTTCGAGAGTGTCTACTGCGTATGGTTTTAGCGATTGTATAGTTGAGTCAGGTGTGATAAAGCATAGAGGAGCACGCTTACCTAAATGGCGAGAGCGCCGCTAGCAAACGTTGTTCCATCACTGTCGTCCGTCACGTTTGGCAAAGAGGGTCGTGTGAGCCTAAGCCGCGCAGCTGAACTGCGTAAGCGTTTTACGTCCTCCATTGCATACTCAACGCTGTCTTTTCAAACTTGCACCAGCCTAACTCCAGAGGCATAGAATGTAGCTTTCTGCTTTATGACAATGTCACAGTGTCGACACTGGCAGGGGAAATACAGATGCAAGACTGGCTGAGGCCCCTGGTGAGTAGGACTGATGTTGAATAGCGCCGTAGGGCGCTGAGAAGGCACGGGTGCTTGAGTGCATTCTTTTTCCCGCAAATGAATATTACGGGACAATTCATCCAGAAAGGACAACTCGACGATTCTCGCGCGTCGTACCAGGCAGCAAGCACAAGATTGTCAACAGGGGAGGACAGAGATGCGCAAGCAAGCTGCGACCATCTTTTGAAGCTGGATTAGTAGTCAAAAATTTACCACACTCGGAATGGTAGGTATTCGGATGAGTACGTTTCTTGGTGAACAGAAGCAGATAAGGGATAAGCTTTGGCACTCGCAGAATCAGAATTATGCTGGTGGATGACATGTACAAACCGCAGGAGTGTCTTTTAACGGAGCATC
>NW_021152986.1:2052-2364 GCF_002837175.3 Physeter macrocephalus | reverse complement strand
ATTCGATATGTAGGATTGACATAACTGGACACCCACCCACCTTCGAATGCACCACGCCAAAGCGCTTCAAAGCTACTGCACATTTTTCCATAGCTAGGTTGTGCGTCCAGTCACACAATCATGAAATGTGCTTTCGTGTGGGGCTGCACAGCTGGGGTCTCAGCCTGAAACGGACTGGTTTTTCGCTGACTTGAAACTACTACAACCATTTTTGGTCCCATCTTTAGGGTTTACACTTGCATCTGCTGTGCTGCTAGTCATCCCTCACATTTGCTGTGCCGCTAGTCATCCCTCGCATCTGCTGTGCTGCTC
>NW_021152986.1:0-738 GCF_002837175.3 Physeter macrocephalus | reverse complement strand
TCCGCTGAGTGCCTGTCATGTGTGCAACCCAGGGACGCGGTCTGATAGGCCGGCAAATTCGCTGATGCGTCACCTAACCATGATCTGTAGGAAGTGGGCTGGCATTCGCACCTACTCTTGTTACCGTCGTGAAAGCTACTCTCGTGCAAGAACAGCACGTGATCGAATCTAAGAACCCACCGATTTTGCAGCCTGTGCAGTCGTCACAGTCATGACGACAGCTGCTAAAAGAGTAAGGAGGATCCGTAGCAGTTTCATTTTGAGTTTGCTGATGCACGAAAAAGGAGGGAGTGCGCACTCGACACCTATTTCAAGGAATTGACTTGATGAAAAGAGAAAGTGGTAGTTGGGGCAGACGCAGGCTCAAACTTCACAGTCCCGCTGCCCAGCGGAGTGCTACGCGGCGAGCCTCACACACGGATTTTCAGCCCACCCAAGCCACGTAAGTTGACTAGCCATTTTTTTGGGTAGTGATATGGTCTATTAAATCGTACTGCTAGTTTTTGTTCTATGTAATGACCGATGAAGCGTACCTTCTTAAACACCTGCTACGACGTTTCAGTTCCGTCTAGCTTAGCTTTTTGGTTCTTCCCGCTCCGCAGGCCTCAAACTCGCGCAGAAATCAGCGTTTCCTTTTCTGGGAAGCATCGAAGTTGCCAGCTCCGGAGGAAGTACTTCGGTTTGCAAGTACTATGACTGTATGCCCTTGGTCGCGGGTACAGCCAGACTCACACAGGT
>NW_021152985.1:1891-2364 GCF_002837175.3 Physeter macrocephalus | reverse complement strand
GCTTTCTTCTGTTCGCCCCTGGACCTTTAACTTGCAAAGCACAGTTTGTGCGCTTACATCCGCCGTCTGTTGTTAGTGGAAGTGCGTCAAGGTCAAGAAGTGGTGCAGTTTCTTCCTACCAGAGGGTATCCAATGTTTTTGCTTGCTTATATAACTTCACTGTTAAGCCTGGTCACGCCCCGTTGCAGGCGACATAGTAAAGCCGTTCCATTTTCACCTGAAACGCTGCTGTTGTCTACCTACAGTGGCTTTCACGACCGGATCCGCAAGTGTACCGCTAAGAGCTCGTAGTGGTGCACCTACGGTCAGCTCCTCAGCAGCACAGTTACTCTGTAGTACAAATGGATGGCCTGCCTCCTCGTTAATTCGGTAAAACCGCTTCTGGTGTAAATCAGGGCCGTCCTGCGATGGCGAGTCTTTCCTGTAGTTCGGTCATCCGATGTGTGTGCGGCTTCACGGTCATGCTAACTGCC
>NW_021152985.1:0-381 GCF_002837175.3 Physeter macrocephalus | reverse complement strand
GATGTGTTCTCCTTGGGATGCGGCTTTCTCTGTAGGTGCGAGACATATCAAACGTGGCTACGCAGAGGACAAGACCTAAGCTGAGGTGTTCTCACATAGCGGGTCGCCTGTTTGGAGACAAGTTGCACCGTACGTTGTCGGCTTTGATCGTACGGCTGTCGATCCACATGCCCATAACATTCCATTCACATCTCTCAAAACAAAAACCCCACTGAAAAAACATGATAAATAAAACTCAATCTACGTGTGTCAGCTCTGTGCAAAAGGTCGTGCCGTAGCGGCCTGCTCCACGGCCCACGCGTCTCAATTATAGCGTAGCAGGAACCGGCTGGACCGAAAGAAGAGATCACGCATGCATTTGTACAGCAGATATTTAGATGA
>NW_021152984.1:607-2364 GCF_002837175.3 Physeter macrocephalus | reverse complement strand
GGCAGACCTCCACAGATGCAGCAGAAACACTTCGTACGTATTCGGAGGCTGCAGCTGCACTGTATATCTCTCATTTCCATAGACACCGGACAGCAATCGGGAGGTGGCTACGCACATGCCTGGGACGCAACTTAGAAAAAGAAGATTTTTGTAGAGAATAGGTGTAGCACCTTTCATAGGTGCTGCCGAGCAGGTGGAAGGCTTTGTGCTGCGCTTTCTTGCGTCAGAAGGGTGACGCTTCGACGAGGACAGCCAGGATGCTGTAGAGCTGCTCTGGTCCCGGAAGCCACTCCTTTAGCCTTTACTTCCCTGCGAAATGAGACAAACCCCCGTTGATCCCAACACTTATTCACCGGTGCGTCTGCCCAAATGTATCTGGATGCGACAATTCTATCCATCCAAAGCCTGCCTGAAGTGCTACAACCGCAACACATGTAGACGGCTACTGTCGCGTTCTGGCTTGTGCAGGAAGTGAAGTGTCCGCCTCCCCAAAAAGGAAGTGCCCCGAACCGAACTTTTGCTTGTTTGAAAAAAGGCAGTCTGAAATACTTCTGTCCACCAACTATACAGATACGTGTATCCCCCTACCGGTGTACATGTTCATTTCCTTGTTCTCTGTATGTAAACTTAATAAGGGGGCTACCACGCGAGATACACACGGGTTACGAAAGCTGCACGCGGGGCTACTGGTCAACCACATCGACACCCTTGCGACCTGTGCGTGGGGGGGTAACTGCAAGGGGAAAGGATACGGATATAAAGAAGGTGCCGATGCAACTGGAGCAGCCACTGTGGCATTCTCGCACGCAACAATTGCTAGTCCCAGTGTGGACGCCCTGCTGGCACTGCCATACCGTGGCCGCTGCCCCCGGACGCAGTGGCCCTCCTCTTACGGAGAGTGGCTTGTGTCGCGAGTGTGACTCACCAGCCGCTGCAGCTGCTGCCACACCATGTGGCATCATACCCTCTGGACGTGTAGTGAGGAGGCTCGTGCGTTGCTGCTCCCCTACTACTAGCTTACGTGGCTTTTGATGCTGCTGCAACAGCGCTGGTGGCACAGTGGGGGGCTGCTGCGTCTTGCGAAGCGTCACCTCCGTAGCTTTACTACTGTGGCTGGCTGGCTCCTAGTGCACAGCTGAACTGTATAGACCATACCGGTTTTTCTACGGGAGTGCTCTGTGTTCAGCACAGACAGCTCTGGCGCGTGACGAGGAGGGCCGAGTTGCTGGTGCTCTGTTCTGCCGCTTGCTTGGTCGAGGTGCCGATTGGCTGGCTGACCTGCCGATTCTCTTCTACTACTTGGCAGCCTGTGGCAGGAGCGCCTGCCATACTGCGAGCCCAGTGCTAGCTACTAGTGTACCGTGCCAATATGCATCATCGCCTGCTTCCGATACTACTCTATCGAATGCCACGTGTGCTCTGCGGCTGTTGCGCGGTTCACGGCCGATCGAGCTAGGAACTGCACCCGGGGGAGCTGCAGTGGAAGGCGGAGTAGCAGCGTGGGCAGCAGCACTACAAAAGCAACAACAGTGAGCAGCGACAGCGGGGTGCCAACAGACGCAGGGGATGCATGCTGTGACTTGACTATCGTTCTCATCAGCTCTTTTTTTCGTCAACCTGTCTCTCTCCCTTTTCTTTCGAGCACTGGTCTCGTCTTCTTATTGGCGGACCCATACAAAGTGCAGTGCTACCGCGTCTTGAATTGCGTAGCAGTAGCGACGGCAGCAGTGGCTTTCTCTCTTGGGGTAGTAGGACGT
>NW_021152984.1:0-375 GCF_002837175.3 Physeter macrocephalus | reverse complement strand
GTACGTGACGGCGGGTGCCACGCAGGTAACAACGGCAACAACTCCGCAGTCTCGTCCTCTTCAGACAAGCACCCGTTTTCTAACAGTCGCGGCAAAGAGCCGCAGGTGTCGCCTCTCCACCACAAAAAGCAGGCACTCGTAGCGGGATTTAAATGAGTTAAGAGCTGTACGGTCAGCAGGACAGTAGCTGTAGCAACTGGCGAGGCCAGCAACTGTAGTTGTAGCAGCAGGTCACACCCTACGTAGTAAAAGTACAGATGCACACGCGTGCCCAGGTATATGCTTTTTTCCGTCAGTCTTCAAACCAGTCACGAATAGCGTTGATGCGTCTGTACCGGTGGCTATAGTGAGAACTGTGGCAACCGAAAATATTAT
>NW_021152983.1:1175-2364 GCF_002837175.3 Physeter macrocephalus | reverse complement strand
TTATTTACATGAAATCCCTGAATCTACGTCTTCACACAATCTGCGATTCCTCTGTTGCAGTAACAGGGGGAAAGACCCACGTGGATCCACTTGAATTCACGCAAAGAAGAAAAGAAAGAAGCACATTAGTGGACGCACGCCCACCAGGATGAGCAGCGTTTACTCTCGGTCGCGGGGTGTACAGACGCCAATGTCGAAGCTGAGGCCGGTGAGCCACTGTCGCTGCAGAGGGTGATTTAGGTAGACCGTAAAGCTTAATGAAAAGGCTACAGCCATACAACAAAGATAAAGCAAGATACGGAGGCACCGCGGCAACCTAAAAGGCGCAACGGGATGCGCAGAACAGTCCGTTCCAGACCGCCGTGCGACGCGTTATGTCGAACCACCATATAAAACGGACTACGGAAGTTGGGAAAAGGGTTTTCATTAAAGAGCAGCTTTTGCTGTAAGTAATTGGGACACAAAGGGCAGCGGAAGACATCCGCAATTTCCGGAACCGCAAAGTAGAGGACGAAGACCGGAGTATTTCCTCCCCCTCTCAGCCACGCAGACGACTGCTCCGGGTCGGTGCCGCCCCCCCTGCCGAGACCCCAAGTGCCGGTTCATTTTCCCTGTAGCATGGCAAACCCCGCAACCTGGCAAAATTTGCCATTTTCAGCCAACCAGTGAAAAGGGACACCAATTATAGGTCTCAGTAGATGCCGTGTACCTACATTTAGCGTGTGGTGAGCACGTGTTTCCCGTCCTTTCAACTTCTGGCGGACTGATATGCGCCGCTTGCGCAGTAAGCGGAGATTCAGGGCATGCAAGAAGAAGTGACCTGATTATTAAGCAGAAGGACGGGGAAGAGAAGGAGGTGAAGCGCAGGAAGGGCTGAATACTCGATGTGTAGCTGCAGAAGTGGGGGAAATAGGGCTCGACCGAAGAGGAAGCTGAAAACAACGTACGCGGAGGACAGTGTCACTAGAAGCTTGCTGTGCAACAGGTACGAATTAAGAGAGATACAAGCAAGGATCGACAGTAGATGAGTAGGCGAAGGAACGAAATGTGACTGAGGAAGGCGGGGAGAAGGAGACAGAAGGAGAAGCGTGCTGCGCTCGAGGTGGGTCAAACTCATACGCGCTCCCGTAGAAAAATCAGTGTAAAATGCACACCGACAAGAACAAGTGATGGGAATCGAAGTTGTGAG
>NW_021152983.1:0-925 GCF_002837175.3 Physeter macrocephalus | reverse complement strand
GATGTGTGGGAGCGACGCTTCTCTTGTAGTAGTGGTCTACTAAACCACCATCCATCAGCTACTCCTCTCACTATATGCTACGCACCGCAGCATATAGATTCAGCTGCCAGCGCTGCATTTCTCTTTTCGTCTATTCTCCGTCCTTGTTCCGTCCTGTGTTTCAAATTGCCTCCGTATCTCTTGTGTTGCAAGCATCTGGTCACGCTCTCGTCAACCACTCGTACAAGTTAGACGCATGTGTCTCTCATGTATGCATTCCACGGCTACACGCAGGCTATGCTGGACAAACTGGAGAAGGAATTTGCAACCCGTATGTGGGCACGTTTAACCAAGTTCTTTTGTCGTCCATCGTGCTTCATGAGAGGATGTCATTTCCTATCAGCTTACATAGTGCCACTTTATCTCTCGAGGACACTTCGAAAAGAAAAAATGTACCGCAACAGGTTCAGGACCGCCACGACGGCTTTGCTCCGTACCGCTTACACTTCCACGGAGCAGGCGTATCTTCATCTTTGTACATACATGTATGTGTGTTTACACATATGTATGTATATAGTGTGGAGCGTTCAAATATGCGCATAAATGTTTATTTCCGTTGTGCACTTGATTGAGCGGCGCACAGTGAGGACGCGTCTTCTGTGTGTCAGGGCTGGGAAGAGGCCCGGAGCGTGCTAGCGTGCAAGGGGGCGCGCGTTACGTGTTCGCATTCACGCTAACACACCCACGCACGCACAAACACCCTCGTTCAAACAGCCAGAGGATTTCGGAGGGCTGCTGTTGTTTGAAGGAATACTTGTGTCAGCTAAAACATCCTGTATACATATTTATACGCGCGCGCTTACACATATACATTCTTCACCTATATGGAAATGTGCGTCTGTATTACATCAAGTATGTGTGTGCATAAACGCATCTACTTTTACAC
>NW_021152982.1:1464-2364 GCF_002837175.3 Physeter macrocephalus | reverse complement strand
CGGGAGGGGTCGCTTGTGCTGCTGAAGAGGCTCCTGCTGTGGAAGAGTCTTTTGCGCCTGCTGAAGGGGCTGCTGCTCCTGCTGTGGGAGTTGCTGCAGCTGTGGTCGCTGCTGCAGGTGGGAAAGCTGCTGCTGCTGCTGTGGGTGCTCCTGCAGCTGTAGGTGCAGCTGCCGCCGCTGAACGTGTTGCTGCTTCTGCCGTTCGTGTTGCTGGCGCTGCATATAAAAGTGCTGCTGTTGCTGCAGAAGGAGGCGCTGCTGCGGCTGTAAGAGGTTGCCACTGCAGCGATGTTTCTCTACGGCGAGCGAAAGAGCGCAAGCGTCTGTTATGCCGCGCCGAAACAGCATCATATCTTCCACGGAGGAGGCCCTGCATGCATTTAAACAAGGAGGCGTAATAAATGCGCAGGCGTCCATGATGTTGCACGCCTCCTCCACGCACCAGCAGCAGTGGGCACTGGTCTTGCGGCAGCAGGAGGAACTGATCGTACGTGGATACACCAGAAATGAGATGCGTCTCCTCTTCTGTACGTAAGCAGCAGCAGCAGCAGTTTCCTTTGTCTATCTCACACCAGCAGTGTGACCCCCCGCAAGGCTGCCTCAGCCATGACGTGGCGATCCTGCTTTCAGTGGGTAGGGGAACGGAGTGCAAGCGTCACCACGAGGGTTGCCTGCCTCTGTGCGACTACGTGCCACTATAGGGAGTGCAGTGGGAAGCTGTTCGTTTTCGATTAAATAGATCTACCTAGTTTGTATAATGGTGAATATAACATAACGAGGTAGTGGGGAACGTTGCCAGCAGTCACCACATATCCGTATGTACGGATATGTACGAGTGTTTGCGTAGAAGTGCAGACCCTCAAGGTTTTGCAGATTTGTGGAGAGATGACTGCGTCAGCC
>NW_021152982.1:0-1405 GCF_002837175.3 Physeter macrocephalus | reverse complement strand
ACGACGGACTGGTTGTGCTCTCAGGACAGAACAGCATGGTTTTTTGAGTAAGGTGGGCTCGGGGCTTTGTCGCGCAGAAAAAAAATACAACCGGGTGGCAACGGCGAACACTGTAAGTGGTGAGGATGAGGAAGTACTCAGAAAAACGATGGAAGGCAGACGTGGACGAAGTACTGGGTCAGTGTATGTACCCATGTGGAAGACAACAGAAAGCACACCAGAGTTATTTATCGAGAATGCGCCTACACAAAAGTACCTATAAACAGCCATGCACTGACCTGTCCGCCACGCGCAGTTGTCCTGGAAGACTCCACAGCTGTCTCTGTCTGCTTACACTATTGTATGGACAAACTATAGTCCCTTCACTTCATCCCTTCGTCCCTGGAAGGCACAAATCTCCACCGAAAGGTGGAATGAAAACTAATTCAGGAATCGAAACTAGCAAGTCGCGTGTTATACACAAACATGGAGCAGCTGCGTCGTCATACATCTTGATGTGTACACATTTAGGTGTATATACACACGCAGCACACGAACGTGTGTACCTTTGTGCGAGCAACCACTTATTGAGACATTGCGTTCTGCAAGTTTTTTACGGCCAAGCTAGAACGTGCGTACACCAGAGATGATAAAGGCTTCTGCTGGGCCTGCTGCCCCTTCCTTGATGTGGGTGTCTGGCCACACATAGAACTACGTGATGAGCCACAAAACAGCGACATCACTTGTCGTCGAGGCGGAATCTTCCAGACTCCTCTGTATGTGGACTGTGTTGTGGTTTGGAGAAGATGGTACCTCTTGAATGCAGTGGCTTCTGTCAAGCCTAACGAATACACAACTGAACGAACTCAGTTCCTCCGCAAGTGAAAGACGCATGCAGACCCGTTTTCCCGTATTTCACGTCGAGCGTGAAGCTAGGAGTAAGAAACCCACTGGATCGTATGTAAACTGTGTTATTTTTGTCGGACGAAATCCGTATATGCTTCGTCTTCCCTGCGGAAAAGCAGCAGACATGCACATGCCAAAGAGCATCGGGACTGGTCCCTACTCCCGCGTGTCTGCGTCTCCCGGTGCACTCTTCAGCACTCTTCAGCTCGTGTCTGTTTCGTAGGGAGGTTCTCCACTTCCATTTGTCCTCAGTCATCGAAAACAAAAGGCTTTGTGTTCGATCTCGAAAAATTTCTCTGTAACCTCGCCGGCTGCAAGACCGAAAATCATTTTACCTAGTGGCGACTTGCGTCGCCTTGTACCGTTAGGCGCATGGCGAGCTCCGTGTGGGTGAGCACACAGCACGAAGGAGAAAGAAAGGCACAGGAGTACCTGAAGGTGAGTTTTTTCAGTATTATATCATGCTTCTTGTCCCGTCAAGTATGCAGGTGGGCTGCGTAAGCTAGCATATGTGTGTGTG
>NW_021152980.1:2185-2364 GCF_002837175.3 Physeter macrocephalus | reverse complement strand
AAGCCAATAAAGAGGCAAAGTTAGTAGAAAAGAAAGTTTGCTTTATTTTGGCGGCCTGCAACCAGGGGTGGGGGAGTGGAGGACAGACTTCTCTCCAAAGGCCACCCCCCACTGAGAAGCTGTGGGAAAGGGCTTTTATAGGCGGAAGGAGGGGCTACAGGCCGAAACAGCAGAGTCAA
>NW_021152980.1:0-611 GCF_002837175.3 Physeter macrocephalus | reverse complement strand
CAGAGAGGTTCCCCAGGGAAAACTGCTATATGGAGAGGAAACCCCAGACCCTGACAGGAAAGCAGCGCTTAACTACCCTCTGCACCTGCTCCTGCGGATGAAACACACAGCTGTCCGTCCTGAGTGCCCCCTGCATCCTCCCTCCTGTCGCCCTGCAAGGAGGTTTGTGTCTGGGCTCACACTGACTTCCCCTCACTGTGTCACTCGCACAGTAATACACGGCCGTGTCCTCAGATCTCAGGCTGTTCATTTGCAGATACAGCGTGTTCTTGGAGTTGTCTCTGGAGATGGTGAATCGGCCCTTCACAGAGTCTGCATAGTTTGTGCTACCACCACTACTACTAATAGCTGAGATATACTCCAATCACCACTACTACTAATAGCTGAGATATACTCCAGCCCCTTCCCTGGAGCCTGGCGGACCCAGCTCATGGCATAGCTACTGAAGGTGAATCCAGAGGCTGCACAGGAGAGTCGCAGGGACCCCCCTGGCTGCACCAAGCCGCCCCCAGACTCCACCAGCTGCACCTCGCACCGGACACCTGCAAACACAGAGACATTCTGGTCAGGAGACTGTCACACATCCACTGATTCCCTCCCTCATATCCACT
>NW_021152979.1:1916-2364 GCF_002837175.3 Physeter macrocephalus | reverse complement strand
GCAGGTCATGCCTTTTTCGTGTATTAGCAAAGGCTGGTCACTGCTGTAGGGTAACCATTGCGGTACGTATTCAAGTATGTGTATGCATACCTGCGCGTACAAATTACTAAAATGTTTCATGACTGTTACTGATCAGGAAAGGTTGAGGCACGTGGGCCCCTGGATACCGGCATTACGAGCGCTTAATAACGAATGAGCCACAGAGTCAGCATTCGTGTCCTCAATGAGTAGTGACGGTCGTATATACACAGAAACACTTGCTGAAACAAAATGCGTTCACGACGCCAATATCTTGTAGTTTGAGAAGGTGACGGTTCTAGTGCACACTGTAGAAGCTTTTACTAGTGCAGAGCTCTTCTATATAATAATGTAGCGATCGACCAAGAAGAGCTACCCCTACAGACAAAGAGTAGTCAGTAAGAAGCCGCATGCGGAGATGCCGGGTCTC
>NW_021152979.1:0-239 GCF_002837175.3 Physeter macrocephalus | reverse complement strand
CCACCGCAGGCGACTATCTGCAGACGACTTGTGTGTGCAAAGTTTCCGGTACATACAAGGCTGCGGGTCGGATACAGGCGCGTCTCGTAGACGTCCGTGTGTAATGTACATAAACGTAGATGGAGCTTCGTTTGTTTGAAAACAAATATACATACATACACACATATCCGTATAGAGAGGGAGAGAAATACACATAGAGACGTGCAAATATACGGATAGGTATACAGGTGAACAGAGAA
>NW_021152978.1:1920-2365 GCF_002837175.3 Physeter macrocephalus | reverse complement strand
TGGCTAATGGTTTATCAATTTTGTTTATTTTCTCAAAGAACCAGCTTTTACTCTTATTGATATTTGCTATAATTTCCTTCATTTCTTTCTGATCTTACCTTTATGATTTCTTTCCTTCTGCTAACTTGGGTTTTTTTGTTTTGTTTTGTTTTCTTTTTTTCTTTCTTTAATTGCTTTATGTGTAAGGTTAGGTTGTTTATTTGTGATGTTTCTTGTTTCTTAAAGTAGGATTGTATTGCTATAATCGTCCCTCTTAGATCTGCTTTTGCTGCAACCCATAGGTTTTGGGTCATTGTGTTTTCATTATCATTTGTTTCTAGGAATTTTTTGATTTCCTCTTTGATTTCTTCAGTGATCTCTTGGTTATTAAGTAGTGTGTTGTTTAGCCTCCATGTGTTTGTATTTCTTACAGATTTTTTCCTGTAATTGATATCTAGTCTCATAG
>NW_021152978.1:0-992 GCF_002837175.3 Physeter macrocephalus | reverse complement strand
TAGTTTGATTAATATGTGTCTTGGCGAGTTTCTCCTTGGATTTATCCTGTATGGGACTCACTGTGCTTCCTGGACTTGATTACCTATTTCCTTTCCCATATTAGGGAAGTTTTCAACTATAATCTCTTCAAATATTTTCTCAGTCCCTTTCTTTTTCTCTTCTTCTTCTGAGATCCCTATACTTCACATGCTGGTGCATTTAATGTTGTCCCAGAGGTCTCTGAGACTGTCCTCAATTCTTTTCATTTTTTTTTAAAATTCTGCTCTGCAGTAATTATTTCCACTATTTTATCTTCCATGTCACTTATCCATTCTTCTTCCTCAGTTTCTGCTATTGATCCCTTCTACAGAATTTTAAATTTCATTTATTGTGTTGTTCATCACTGTTTGTTTGCTCTTTAGTTCTTCTAGGTCCCTGTTAAAGGTTTCTTGTATTTTCTCCATTGTATTTCCAAGATTTTGGATCATCTTTACTATCATTATTCTGAATTTTTTTTCAGGTAGACTGCCTATTTCCTCTTCATTTGTTAGTTCTGGTGGGTTTTTGCATTGCTCCTTCATCTGCTGTGTGTTTCTCTGTCTTCTCATTTTGCTTAAATTACTGTGTTTGTGGTCTCCTTTTCACAGGCTGCAAGTTCGTAGTTTCCATTGTTTCTGGTGTTTTACCCCAGTGGCTAAGGTTGGTTGGTTGGTTCAGTGGGTTGTGTAGGCCTCCTGGTGGAGGGGACTAGTATTTGTGTACTGGTGGATGAGTCTGGAATTTTTCTTTCTGATGGGCAAGTCCACGTCTGGTGGTGTGTTTTGTGGTGTCTGTGGCTTTATTATGATTCTAGGCAGCCTCTGTGCTAATAGATGGTGTTGTGTTCCTGTCTTGCTACTTGTTTGGAGTAGGATGTCCATCACTGTAGTTTGCTGTTCATTGAGTGGAGCTGTGTTTTGGTGCTGAGATGGAGATCTCTGGGAGATTTTTGCTGTTTGATATTACATGGAGC
>NW_021152977.1:0-2365 GCF_002837175.3 Physeter macrocephalus | reverse complement strand
GTATGGCCGTAGCACGGCTATATTAGCTGCGGACAAAGCGTAGAAGTCCAAGGAGGTATTTATGACAAGTGGCTCTAGCATGTCTGTGGCGATAAGTGTAATCAGGCACTTGTCAAGTAAACAGTGGCAGTGACAACATGCCAAAGGAGGAACGACACCTAGGACGGGTCAACCTGCAGGAAGCAAGTGCCAGCAAGTTCCTGTGTTCGTAAGTCACGCCAATGGAGTTCGGCCACAATGACGAAGGTAACAATGATGACACGTACAGGGACGCGAAGGTGCGATTGGAGAGCAGAAAATACTGGAACCTTACTGCAACAGTGTAGTATGGGGACGAGTGAGGAAAAGACACAGAGGTACTTGAGCATCTCGCCGTGCAGCTAGTGTCAGTGTTCTGGCGGGGTCGCTTCACTGGGGGGACGGTAATAACAGAGACGAGCTGTAGACATTGAAGGCCGAATGGAAAGGAAAACGGAAAGCGTACCCAAATACTTGACCATGCACTGACGGGTGGATAGCAAATCTCACCGTTTATGACCGGATGTAGGCAGGAAGGACAAAGGAGACAGGTATACTTCCTCCCCGTGTTTTGTTGTTCGTTAGTGCTGGGTTCGGTTTATGCTCCCTCCCCTCCTCTCTATGCGATGTGTTGAATGTGAGCCATTATTGATGTGAGAATGCCAATTATCGCAGGCAGACAGAGTGGCTGCGCACGCCGTAGAAAACACTGAAGAGGAGGCTGTCCGTCGCGTGGGCATACATAACGTAGGATCGAGATGAAGACCGAGCTGTCAACCAAGCCCTAGTGCCAACTAAGAGCGCACAAAGCACGATGAGTTGCAAAAACATACTGTCGACAGAGTATATGCAGGAAGGCAGAGATTGTTCTAGTGGAAATTCATGCAGTTCTGTGTTTCTTCCTGTTGTGCAGTGCGACGTCAAGTCAGTGGAAAGTACTTACGTGTCCACAAAAAAAGAGAAGGGTACACGTGCGCAAGGAATAAACAACTCTAATGGTGGAAGAGAAGGCAACTGTGTGACATTATGTTGTCACAGTGTGACGCAATGGATCCTTGTCACTTCCCATACCTGCGTTATTCAAAAAATGCTGGGCCTTCACATTCGCGTACATCGGTAAAATATCCTCACAACTGAAGGTTGAGTTCCTTCTCTGGCACCTCGTTGTGTCTTGTCTGGGACTTCTAGGTGCGTCGTACCGAATGATAATCGTCCAGAAGCAGTGCCAACTCCTCTACGACCATGAACTCGTTTCTCACTTGCAGGGCGTCCACATATAATGCACGTGCTAGTGGCTTGCTTTCCTTCTTCCTTGCAGGGCGATTCTGTGTACCATTTCTCCTAGAGCGTCTCACTCGGTTTATTCTCACGTTCGTTGAACATGGGTCGATTCTACGGAACGCTTGCTATGCCTCCGGAGGCCTTCCCTCAACGTGAACATTCGGACTTTAGATGGTGACGTATGCAGCGCAGGAGAGTGCATCAGCATTGTGATTATGCGTAGAACGCAAGGGTGTGTGTGTGGCAACTGGGTACCGTTATTCATATTCAGACAAACCTGAAAGATTACTACACGCGTAGAGGCGCACTAAGGTATAAATCTTGTCGAATGCAATACAGGTCGAATAGAAGAATGTGTGCTCCTTCAACACACATGATGCCTCTGCATACACTTATGGGTAAGTTTTCAAATATGGTATAGGTACGGTAGACTGGAAGGCTTGTGCGTCCGTCTGTCCGCTCGGGTGCAGCGATGTGTTGCGCGAGGCTATTGTTAAACATAGGGTCACAACTTCAGTATGCGCGTATGCTGTAGGTTAAACGGCATGCAAGTGCCGCGCCCTTTCACACGTCACAAATTACCGGCTACTGATCTGTTCTGCACGCTCCCTCGCTAAAAACCAGCTCTTCAGCTCAGAAAATTCCCAACGTGTGAGCGTGCGTCAAATAGGTCTGCAAGGCTGTTACTGAGCTGTGGAGATGGAATAATGATAAATACAATACAGTGATACATACTAGCTTCGCCTTGTCTAGTGACCCAACTCATCCAGAGGCATGTCGCCCCCCCATGAATCTGAACAAGATCACACGTTGTGTGCACTTCCCTACACTGAGAATCCGCTTGTTCACAACAGTACGTGTGACATTGTGGAGAAGAGTAGAAACAGGCGAGGTAGTCATCATATTTAGAAGCTGCTGTTTTACTTTCAGCTTCATGAGTATGTGTGTATGTACTACATGCATACGTACACGTACGAGCAGGAGTATACACATGCGTACACCCAAATTCCCCTATGAGTATTTGCTAGGTATAGATAAGGGTACAAATGTTCACACACGTTTACCG
>NW_021152975.1:0-2365 GCF_002837175.3 Physeter macrocephalus | reverse complement strand
GTCCTACGTGTATACAATCTGGTTCATTTTTACGTTTTATATATATATATATATATGTATATGTATATATATATATAGATATATATATATATATTCTTGTACAGATCCTCTTCCCATGTAAATTATTGGAGAGTGTTCTAGTGACCTCCCTTGCTATATGGTCGGTCTTTTTGATATATGTATTTAATATGTATTTGTACACATTTGGTAAACCCAATCTTAATTTATCCTGTCCCCCCACCTTTCATTTTACATAAGCTTAGTTTGTCTTCTAAGTCTGTGAGTGTCTTTCTTTGTGGAAATATGTTCTTTTGTGCCAATTGTTAGATAACGCCTATAAGTGATGTCATGCGATATGTCTTTTGCTTTCCGACGTACCTCATGTTCTGTGATTATCTCTAGGCTCATCTGTGGTGCCTCAAAAAGGAGTGTTTCATTGTTTCCCATGGCTAATATTCCACTGTGTACATGGACCAGTTCTTCTTATCCATTCATCTGTTGATGGACATTTTGGTTGCTCCCGTGTCTTGGCTATTGTGAAAATTCGGGCAGTGCAGCTGTTTCAGCCTGTGTCTTCTCGACTCTGGTATTCTCAGGTGAGAGGCTCGGCGGTGTGCCGGCTGGATGGAATGGTGGCTCAGTTTTCACTTTTCAACGGCAGCTCCTTTCGGTTCTCATTATTGGCTGTTAGCACTTTACATCTCACCAGCAGCCAGAGGGTACAGAGTTCTCTAAAACCCCTTCGGCCTTAATTGTTTGTAGACTTTTTGCTGATGGTAGTTGAGTTGTGTGAGTTGAAACCTTTTTGTGGGTTAGATGAGTCTAATAATTCCTGATGTTGAGGTTTTATCCATTTTCTTTTTTTTTTTTGAAAAAGCGTGAGTAAAACTTACCTCTTCATACTATCTCTTTGACACATTTGCCTGCTTTGAATTTTTATATATATATATATATATATATATATTCATGTACAAATCCTCTTCCCAAGTAAATTATTGCACAGTGTTCCATCGACCTCCCTTGCTATATGGTCGGTCTTTTTGATATATGTATTTAACATGTATTTGTACACAAATGGTAAGGCTAATCTTAATTTATCCATTCCCCGAAACTTTCATTTTAGATAAGCATAGTTTGTTTTCTAAGTCTGTGAGTGTTTTCTCTTTGGAAATATGTTCATATGTGTCAGTTGTTAGATAACGCCTGTAAGTGATATTATAGGATATGTCTTTGTTTTCCGACTTACCTCATGTTCTGTGATTTTCTCTAGGCTCATCTATGGTGCCTCAAAGGGCAGTGTTTCATTGTTTTCCATGGCTAATATTCCACTTTGTACATGGACCAGTTCTTCTTATCCATCCATCTGTTGATGGACATTTTGCTCCTTCCGTGTCTTGGACATTGTGAAAATTCGTGCAGTGCAGCTTTTGCAGCCTGTGTCTTCTCGACTCTGCTCTTCTCAGGTGAGAGGCTCAGTGGTGGGCCTGCTGGATGGATTGGTGACTCAATTTTTACTTTTAAATGCAGCTCCTTTCTGTTCTCAGTGTTCACTGTTACCAGTTTATATCTCACGAGGAGCTAGAGGGTATGCAGTTCTCTCAAACAATTTCAGCATTTATTATTTGTAGACTTTTTTGCTGATGATCATTCTGACGACTGTGGGCGAACGTTTTTGTAGACTGGATTTGCATGGCTTTATTAATTCCTGATGTTGAGCATTTTTCCATGCCCTTTTGTTTAACCAAAAAAAAAGAAAGAAAGAGAAGACAAAATGTGCATAAAATATGCCTCTTGAAATTGTCGTTTTGAAATGTGCACGTCTTTTGTGTTTTTTGCTCGATTTCCGACCCAAGGGTTTGTTTTGAGGGCAGGTGTCATTTACAGGCCTGCAATTATTTTGAATATCAAGTGACCATTAGCGCTGGGTTTAAAGCTGCTGTTTTGAGAAACGGCCACAAGGCGGCAGCAGTTCTCCTTCACCAAATCTGGTTACTAGGGCAAGAGAGCGTCAATGGAAGTCGTGTTCTAGGTGGTAAATTAGAATGGAATGTGCCAGGAAAAAGCCCCTTAAGTTTGTGTCCCACTACTTCTTGTTCGTTTTTTAACTTAATTTTTATTTTTTATCACAGCAAGTTTGATTACAATGTTTTGCTTGTTGTAGGTGTGAAAGATGTGGTTCTTTGACACATAAACATATATCTATTCTTCTTTGGATCCTTTTCCCAGGTAGCTTATGACACAATGTTGAGTACTCTTCTCTTGGTATTCCGTAGGTCTTTGGTGATTATATATTTCACCTGTGTTTGTATATCGGTGTTAAACCCAATTTCCTAATGTGTACAATCCTCACACCTTTCCATTGGTG
>NW_021152974.1:1668-2365 GCF_002837175.3 Physeter macrocephalus | reverse complement strand
AGGCGAGTATGTCTTACCCTGCAGGGACGGATATAAACATCTACTCCTGAATCTACATGTGTATATGTACAGGTAGATTTCCAAGTCTTACGTCCGTACGTGACTCGCAGGGATTCAGCGTGTGGTTACAGAAACACAGTTGAATTTCTGCTTTGGCCTATTAGCCATCGAGCAAGAGTGTACTTTCCACGTGTAACTGCATTTAGCCCTCCGCATGTAAGTCTGTGTCTACGAACACTTTGAAAAGCAAAGGCAGTGCAGGCGGCCCCCTGCGGGGCTCCAGGGAGCAGCGGAGATGCTGCGGAGTAACACATTACGTACAGACGTATGTAGAAATATAACTGAATGTGGTCGTATACGTGCAGATACTTACACGTATCTGCAAGCAGCTCTCTATGTATCTACGCCTGTACATATATATATATATATATATATATATACACATACATGGGTAAATGATGATAGGGATGCGTGTGTGTGGTGGCTACGTGTGTGGCAGCCTTAGGTGGCAGCGGCACACAGCCTCGTCAGTGGTCTCGGCGATCGGTGAACACACACCGCTGCTTTGTTTTTCCCGAATTTTCTCTCTCTTTGAACCTGTGTGCACGCCCCTTCACGTATATATATATATATATATATATATATATATATATATATAAGTGTGTGTGTGTGTGTATGTATATGTATGGCGCTTGAG
>NW_021152974.1:0-242 GCF_002837175.3 Physeter macrocephalus | reverse complement strand
ATGGGTTTGCGCATCTTCACGCTCACGTCGGGTGCATCTGCACAGCAACTAGGCTAAGCCAGTTTGAATTTTCATTCTCAGCTCTCCCCCTCTGTTAAGCTCTCTCTCGCTCTGTCCCTATAGGTCTGGTACGCTGAAGGAGTTATACATAACTACCTACATATATATACTGGGCGGCGCTGGATGTCTCTATTGAAAAGACCCGACATTGCATACAGCTTGATCACTCACACTGGTCATCT
>NW_021152973.1:0-2365 GCF_002837175.3 Physeter macrocephalus | reverse complement strand
ATAGATACAGTGATAATATATCTGAGAGGTGGAATTATGGCTGCTTTTTAATCTAATTTTGGATTATTTGATTACATGATTTCTCTATAAAGAATATGAATCTCTTGTGTAATAAAAGTTACTCAAAACCAAAACCAAAACAAAACAAAACAATTCTGTTTAGGAAGAGAGGATAGCATGAAGGTTTGAGCATAGAAATCATCTAGAAATCACTGAAGATACTGGGCCTGTAGTGAAGTTTCATTTGTAGTGGGTTTGGCTTACATTCTTATATTTAGGTTTTTTTCGATACAACTATCAAAGAAGGAGAAAGAAGTTGGGTAATATTTGCATTTGCAACTAATCAAAGCAGAATTGCTTTTAGCTTTAACAAAAAGATAGTTTTGTGATCTCAGATTAACATCTTTATTCTTAAATGGAGCATAAGTAACATTATTGGCTAAGATTATGTGCAAAAACAGGACTGTTTACTGTTTACCACCTAGCAGATGACTATTTGTAAGTCTCACTGAGTACGCAAAAAGCTTATACTGAGCTCTCATTTTACCAGAGTGAATTTAAATTAACTTTAGCAGCCAGAATTAATGAAACCGGGTAAATGATGCAAAGATATTCCACAGGGTATTCTGTTTTAATTAGAGATAGAAAATGTGAGTCATTAGAGGTTTTTAAAAATGTTGCATTCTATTACTTTCTCATATTTTAAATCTAGGAATACAGATGAAAACTAAAAGGTGTTAGCCACTTTAGTTCAGTTTTTAATGTATATCAGCTCTGAATTTATACTGAGTGAATAGTAAAGAGTCTGAATGAAGAACATAATCTGGAGGCATTCAGGTACAAGTCATAAATTTTATTAGACGTTGAGAATCTGTTAATTAGCAGGCAGCTATATAACTTAACTATAAAGCCACTACAATTCAAACATTGTAGCATTACTACATGAATGAACACATATACAAATTAAACAGAAAAGAATATCCACAGATAGTTCTAAGTATATCTGGGAAGTTTGATTGTGATAAAGTCAAGTTATAATCTTTAAAATTGATGCCTAGAAAACTACACACCCATCGAAAACTACAGTCTGTACCTCACACTACATACCAAAATAAATTACACCACTTGCACACGTAAGAAGCTTGCAAGTTGCCACTTTACCCTAACAAGATGCGTCTTTTACAAATGTTTTCTCCCACTCTGTGGCTTGTCTTTACTTTATTTCATGGAGTGTGCCTTTGGTGTTATATTTTAAAAGTCATTGCCATACCCAAGGTCATCTAGGTTTTCTCCTATGTTATCTTCTGGGAGTTTTACAGTTTTGTGTCTTACATTTAGGTCTGTGGTTCATTTTGAGTAATTTTTATGAAGGATACAAAGTCTGTGTCTAGATATATATTTTTTTTTTACTGTGGACATCCAGTTGTTTCAGCACTATTTGATGAAAAGACTATCTTTGCTCCATTGTATTGCCTTTGTTCTTTTGCCAAAGTTCAGTTGATTGTATTTATGTGGGTCTATTTTGGGGCTCTTTAGTCTCTTCCATTGATCTATTTGTTCTTTCACCAATACCACCCTGTCTTGATTACTGCACCTTCATAATGTCTTCAAGCTGGGTAGTGACATTCCTTTAACTTTGTCCTTCTTCAATGAGGTGATAGCTAGTCTGGGTCTCTTGCCTCTTCATATGGACTTTAGAATTACTTATTTTATTCGATTTATACTGAAGTATTACATTTTGGGCAATGCTAATGTAAATAGTGTGGGTTGTTTTTAACCTATTCCACTTGTTCATCATTGGTATACAGGAAAGCAATTGCCTTTTGCATATTAACCTTGGATCCTGAAACCTTGCTATAACCAATTATTAGTTACAGGAGTTTTGGGTCAACTCTTTAAGATTTTCCACATAGATGATCATGTCACCTGTGAACAAAGACAGATTTAGGTCTTCCCTCTCAATCTGTACACCTTTTATTTCCTTTTTTTGGCTTATTGCATTAGCAAGGACTTGCAGCACAATATTGAAAAGGTATAATAAAGGAGGACATCCTTGCCTTGTGCTTAATCTTAGTGGGAAAGTGTTGAGTTTCTCTCCAGTAAGTATGATGTTAGCTATTGGTTTTTTTGTAGATCGTATTTATCAAGTTAAGAAGGTCCCTCTCTATTCCTAGTTTATTGAGAATTTTTCCCATGAGTCCATGCTGGATTTTGTCAATGGCTTCTTCTGCATGTATTTATATGTTTTCTTTTCCCTTTTCGATGGTAAGGCCTGAATTTACACTTCTTTTATTCTTTATACCCTGAACCCGATTCTCAACAGTGTTTATGGTTGATGTTTATTTTTTGGAAATTAGACATGGCT
>NW_021152971.1:1942-2365 GCF_002837175.3 Physeter macrocephalus | reverse complement strand
CGCGATTGCCTGGTCGTGCCAACTGGACGTAGAAATCCATCCCGTAAATGCCTACAAGGACAAGCGTATCCGATGCACATACGCACAGATTTGCTCACCACCTGCGACCACTTCCTGAAACGCATGACACCGAGTAAGTCACTACGGCACACGCGAGTATTCACACAAACACGGGAGAAGCAAGCCTTCCCCTGAATGCCGAGCGGAAAGCATTCCATTACGATCAGGCTACGTACTGGCCAAACACAAATGTATTTCGTACAGCTGGCAGTATTACGACTACATAAAAGCATATATCCGAGACATATTGCTAAAAGTCCGTAACAGATGACATACTTGGGAAGCAACATATATATGTACTGCGTAAATGCACCCCCAGAAAAGCGACTAGCACGTAAGGGGGAGTACGTACGTGGGCAAGTA
>NW_021152971.1:0-293 GCF_002837175.3 Physeter macrocephalus | reverse complement strand
CAAAAAAGGCGAATATCCATATGACATGCAGTACCCACACAGGAAAAACTAAGTTTCGCCTACATTAGTGCACAGTGACAAATAACTCCCCCTTCTGAAATAAGATACACCCACGCAGTCAGATGAAGCTTCAGCTATACGCGGTAAGTTCCGTAGACGCGTCTGCACCTATGCCACACACACTGACACGCTGAGATGCGACCAGGCAACTGAAAGAGCTGAAACAGCTGCAGTCCACAGAGGTGAAAATAACCTTTCAGCTGCAAACGAATGCACCTTGTTTTCCCTCCGTC
>NW_021152970.1:0-2366 GCF_002837175.3 Physeter macrocephalus | reverse complement strand
CATGTATACGCTAGCGTATGATGTATTTACATATATATGTATATGTTACTGATACACACAGACGAAAACACACATACGCACACATATACATACTAAAATGCGCGCGTGACCAGAGAGAGTACCGGGAGGGCGAGGTAATTCAGTGGGACTGGGGCTCCTACAAACTCACTGTCCAAGCAGTTGAGGCTGCAAAACGGAAGTTTCTGTTCCTTGACGATCTCGAAGTTGCTCCTGTCAAAGATGCGGATGTAAGAAGCTTTCTCGTTTGTCGCCGGGCTTTGCAGCGCTTCCGTCACGATGAAAATTTCTTTGGCATCTTCTCTGCTCGGAGAAAAGAAAAGACACCATCAATGCATGCGTGCACTGCCGCAGCAACTGGGCCTGTCCCCAGCTGCGCTGCTGCTGCTGCTGCTGTCTCACTGCAAATGAAGCGGCTGCTCCACAAACCTCCCTGCCCATCAGCACTCCAGCTGCTCTTTCTCTACGCACGCGGCTCCTGTCACGCAGTCACATACTCCTGCTGCTGCGGCTACGTATACGTTGCTGCTGCCACGCATTTTACGCTGCTGCTTGGACGTGGGATGTTGCCTTGCGACTGACGACCGAGAAGTTTCGTCTCCTCCCGTCCTCTTCTGCTGCTGCTGCTCTGCACCTGACACGTCTGCTGTAGCAACTTCATCTACTGCCGCCGCTGCATGCCACTGCGGCTGCTGTTCCCTTTATTTATACAACGCTATTGCTCCGTGTGCTGTCGCTGCGGCTACTGTTTCATCTAGTAATGCTTATGCCGATACTGATGCCGCCAGTGTTGCTGCTGCTGCTGCTGAGATCGTTGAGGTGTTACCGCTATTGGCGCCCGTGTTTCACTTAACTCGAGGAAAGGCAATGCAGGTGGAAACAGACAGAAGCGGTTCCTTCGCTTGCACCACTACGTATTTTCTTTGGAGCTTCTTCTTCTTCACTCCTGTCTTATCTTTTCTTTCACATCTGCAGCCGCACATTTCCTCGTCAAGCTTCTTCCATGTCCGTTCATTTACTTTCACCGCTCTTCTGCACTTGCCTTGTTTTTCGGTCTACCCTCTCCGTGCTTTCTCGTTGGACCTTTTCTACAAGCTTGCCCTCCACGTTTCGGGTGAATTATTCTCCAGCTTTCTGTGTCACTGGAGGGTATCAACGCTGGCCGTCTGCTTCCACTGATTTACATTGGCACAGAAGTGTATGTACACCCTTGTCGACTCACCTCTCCCACACACACATATACGAAAGTGCGATGCCGCCCCTCTCTGTATCCACATCCACAAATACACGTCGCATAGAGTTACCTATCACCAAGAATAGTATGCGTACAAAAGCGCGAATATCGCTACCTACACAGATCACTCTCGCCTCCTGTAGTTCGTGTTTACCTTGCCAGGCGCCTATACATATATTTGTGCATATGGCGCGCAGACGGGGGCACCACTGTGGCTAGGTACGGGACAGAAGCAGCAACGGCATCACTCACAGACCACATCATTACTAGCAGCAGCGGCAGCAACAGGGGCATCAGCAGCAGCCGCCCTGCTGCTGTCAGGTCAGACTGTCTAGCAGCCCCAGCAGCAGCAGCAACAGCACCATGGCTACACACCTACGAGCAGATGCAGCCAAATTAGCCGCAGTATCTAAGTAACACGAACAGCAGCAAGAGCGGCCCCGCGTTAGCAAAAGCAGCGGCGACGGGAGTCTCAATAGCAACAGCAGGCGTGACCAGTAGCAGCAGCAGGAGTCGCAACGGCAACAACGCGTAGAAAGACTGACGTACCGAGCATCCATTGAATTGACAAGCGGAGGAGTTAACTGCATTTTATATGTGTGAAAGCGAGGCATCTCGAATTGAGTGGTAGCAGCTGGGGCAAAGCAACTTCCGTAGCCGCGTACGCATGCGTCCGTCAGGTCTTCCTGTGTTTGGCGATGTGGCATCCATTTTGAACCAGCAGTATAATCACAAATTTCATCCCTACTTCCAACCGAACTCGCGTACCAGCAGGGCTGCCCCTCCCCTCCGTGTTGCTGCGGCTGCTGTATTGGAAGACCTGAAGAAATTCCTTGCTCGCTGCCTCGAGTGCAAGGCGCCGGCTGGTCGCCACGTCTTTCTCCTGCTGTTGCTGTTCCTGTTGCAGCGGGTCTTGCTGAGCGAGGAAACCAACCATTGGCGTCCCTGTACAGACGTCGGTAATCTCCTTTGTAGGCTTCGATATTGAGCCACACAGCCCGCGTTCTTCTGCGTGCATTGGTAGTTAATCTGCGCAGAAATTTTCTGCTGCTGCCACAGTTTCTGCTGTTGCACCACTCCGGCCACCTGCCACCGCAGCTATCATAGGTCACCT
>NW_021152969.1:1985-2366 GCF_002837175.3 Physeter macrocephalus | reverse complement strand
GTCCAAAAATTAGACGAGGATTACTCCAAAACAGTTCGCGTCTGCATGCGACAGAACGACGCCAATGGAGAGTGCAAACACGCAAGTACATCTCCAGGCGTCAGCATCAGGGGTCTAGGTGTTCCATAATGTGCTGTACAGACGCACAAATGGAGCTAGTAGTCTCAAAACCTGCCTGATCGACTTTCTATATTGCGGCGTGCGCGCACCTACAAGCGGCTGACTAATGCGCCTCTTTTTCTCGCGCTCCTCCACCATACCTGCATAAATGCTGGGTCGTCGTCAGATTAAGACGCAGGTTTCAAAAACCGATTTGCTTCAGCCACTGGTACCGCCGAGCACGCGCACACAGATTCACGAACCACAACAGGAAGTGGCCGC
>NW_021152969.1:0-175 GCF_002837175.3 Physeter macrocephalus | reverse complement strand
ACTTCCACAAATGGCGGCGCACTTGGTTTCAATGGCGCTGCATTATGCACAAAGACGGAGAGCACCATTTCGCCGAGCTGCTGCTCGTCGGCTTCACCTAGCAGCGTCGTGCTTCACACACAGTCATTATACCAGTAACAGACAATGAAGGGTTCAGAACGGTAGTGGGTGATCA
>NW_021152968.1:0-2366 GCF_002837175.3 Physeter macrocephalus | reverse complement strand
TTGTAGAAAAACAGATTTAGCTGTTACACTTTTTATAGGCTACATAACAATCCGTAGAACAGAACCACAAAATGTTTCACATTTAGCTAGCTGTTTGAGGGACACTGAGGTTACTTTCTGTTTTATTTTGTTGTTCTGCTAATTTGTTTTCACCCCAGAGAAATAGTTTTTAAAATACAAAAAAAAGAAAATTAAGGTAGGGTTAAGGGTTAGGGTTTAGGGTATAGGTTAGGGTAAGGGATACGGTATGAGTTAGAGTTAGGTTACATTTTTGGATTAGGGAACAAGTTAGGGTTAGGGTAGGGGTGAGGGTACAGGTTAGGGTATGGCTATGGGTTAGGAGACAGGTTAGGGTTAGGTTAGGTTTAAGGTACAGTTTAGGGTACGGCTACGGGCTAAGGGACTGGTTAGGGTATGCTGTAGGTTTAAGGTATTTATTACCCCTCTCCCACTCTCTAGATATCACTTAGCTCGTAATGCAATATTATTTGTTGTCCAGCCATGGCGAAGACCTTAGACACTAGGATAAGACAAGAACACACACATTATAAATAAATCACATTAGGCTTTTGTTTTTAACCTGTAGAGTAAAACACTAGTGCTTAGGAAACCTAACGGAGGCAGAAGCAGTAAAGGTTAGTTTTATGGGAATAGCATCACACATTTTCTGTAGAATACCCAGATTTTGACTGGTTAGAAAGTCAAGGAGGAATGCTTTTTTTCTGAAGATATAAACCCTCTTCTAAATTGAGGTCTTATTGGAAGTTAGAAATTTTTTGTTGCTGTTGTATTGCTTTCTGTTTTCATGGTTATTCTGCTTGCAACTCCCTTGTTAAACCTTTGATTTGGGGAAGAGTGCCATTACTGGACAAGAGGTTATAGAATTCTTCTCAAAAAGAGAAGGAAATGGTTCTCACCTAAATATTAAGAAATAATCTCTATACTGGTGTACTAACAGAATTGTGATTCAGGGACAACAATTCTATGAAATGTAATTAAACACACAATATATATATTTTTCTTTTAAATTTCCGTTGTTTCATTTTAAAAGTACAATTATAATTGTAGTTCTTTTTAAGTAGTCAAATTTTACAAGAATAACGGAAAAGATAATATTTTACCACTTGCCATCCTTTCCCACTCCCTGAAAACACCAGCGTAATGTGTAGCTTTCTCATTTTATCCAGGTGTTCCTTATATCTGGAACATCATGCTTCTCACTGTAGCAAAACAGATTTAGCTGTCATATTTTTATAGGCTACGTAACAGTCCATAGAACAGAATCACCAAATATTCCAGACTTACGTAGCTCTTTGAGGGAAACCCAGGTTACTTTTTGTTTTATTTTGTTGTCCTGCTAATTTGTTTTAACCCCAGGAAAATATTTTTTAAAATACAAAAAAGAAAAGTAAATTAAGCTAGGGTTAAGGATTAGGGTTTACGTTACGGGATAGGGTACAGGTTAGTGTTAGGCAGCCCTAACTGCAGCCCCTTGTCTATCCTGACCCTCAGGAACTACACCTGATCCTTGGACCTGGCCAGTGCAGCAAGACCCATCTTCTGCAACTTTGAGCCCCTGATGGGTGAGGATTGGCTGAGCTGGGCAGCCTGACCCAGCGGGCCAGCCCTCCCCAGGTGTGCCTGGGCTGAGGTCAATATAAAAAGCGCTCCAGGCAGCAAGAGCTCTTGCAGCTGTGCCTGACGCCATATTCTCTGCCCCGTCAGCGGTCTCGGGGCTGGGGTGCTGGGAGAGAGTAGGGCCCACGGCTCTGTGCGTGGCCCGGTGCTAGTGGGCCTCTGCTGGACTTTATGCAGGAGTTGCCCGGCTGCTACATGCTAAAGAAGAGGTTGTGTCACCCATACTTGCCGCTGGAATTTCTCCCCGGGCAGAGGTGAGGAAGGAAAAAAGCAGTGCGGACCGGGACAGGAGGGGTACATCAGGCAGGGAAATGGAAAGCTCCCAGAAGAGCTCCCGGGGCCAGGACCATCCTGACTGGCCTGCAGGCACCAAGTCGGCCTGTGTGCTGTGACTGGTTTGGCTCTGTGGCCCTTCCTCTAGGCTTTCAGGTCTTTGCACACATTCAAGTGTTTTACCTGGGAAGGGTGGGAACAGTTTAGCAGCAGGGGAGGCCGTGTGCAGCCGGCACCCTTAGGGATGGGCTTCCGCCTGACCCCTCAACATTCTGGTGTCCAGCCTCTGCTTTAAGATTTCTGGGACCCAATCCTGACTCTAAGGGTTCTGTAACCCAGCCTCTGTTGGCCTTTAATGAGACCCGCATTTCCAGGGTCCTACAGAGCAAGGTCCGTGTGACTTTTCTGTGGCTTCTGTAACAAACGACCACAAGCTGGGTGGTTTAAAACAACAG
>NW_021152967.1:0-2366 GCF_002837175.3 Physeter macrocephalus | reverse complement strand
TTGCTGTACACCTGAAACTAACACAACATTGTAAATAAACTATACTCCAGTAAAAATTTAAAAGAAAAAAAAAAACTTAAGGGAGTTTCGTCAACTGTGCTGCAAATATTCTTGCACTCTAAAATTCCCACAAGGAATCTAGCTGGAGCTGAGGATCACAGCTGCTCCCCTGGAGGGGGTCTGTTCCCTCTAGTTTATGCCTTCAGGCCTCCTTTACTCTCTTGCTTTACTCGAATGGTCTGAAGGCATTTGAGAATTAAATGTCACCTTTGGAGCGTAAAAGGAACACCTGGTTTCTGGAGGCTCCCAAAGCAGCTGGTGCTTGGCCTTGGAGTCTGAGAGCCTGCGTTCTTGATTCTTAGGCAATTGCTAAGTAGTCTCAGTTAGGGCATCTCTAACTGCAATAGCCTTCCTACCTTAGTGAAGACTATTTTCTATCTCCATACTCATTCCATCAAATTTTCTATTCCGTCTCTTATATTTGTAGCTTAGAACCAACTTTTTCCTCTCTACAAGAGTCTAATGAGTATCTCCAAGGTCCCATTGATTTGTGAATCCTGGCTGAGGTCACCTTAATGGTTTTTTAAGATAGGATCAATTTTATTGATTGATTAATAGCTGGATCAATAGCCTCTATTCATTCAGCAAACAACAGCATTTATTGAGAAGCTGCTATTGACCAGACATGGTTTTAGATGCTCACGATAGAGCAATGAACTCCATAGAATTCTCTGCCCTCAGTAAGCTTATCTTCTAGTTGGAGAAATACCACCATAGACAGATAAATGTGTCAAATGGTGGAGGTACTAGGAGGAAAACAAAGCAGGGTAAGAGGTGGATGGGAGGTACGCTGTTTCATAGAGAATGAGGGAAGGTCTTTCTGAAGGGGTGATAAACCAGAGCCTGAAGGGTCACAGGAGGAGAAAGGTATGCAGAGATTTGAAGAAGAGTATCTCAGGCATGGGAACAGTAAATTTAGTAATTCAGCGTCCCTGAATTGTGAGCGTGCTGCTTTTTCTTTTAGAATTAGCGAGGAAGCCAATGTGGGTAGAGCTCAGTGAAAAGTTAATAGAAAATTAAATTGGAAAAATGGCTGTGAGTCAGGTCATGCAGCACTAGTAGGCCAGAAAAGAAAAAGTATTTTGAGCTGTATTCTGCATGATGGGTTTTTAGCAGAGAAGTGACATGATTTGAATTATTTCTCAAAAGCATTACTCACGCTGCTATGGGGGAAACAGTCTGTAGTGGGGTGACACTGGACACAAGGAGATCAATTAGAAAGCTATTGCAATATGGTAGCTTGGATTAGGATGATAGTAATGGAAGTGGTGAGAAGTGGGCAGATTGAAGGTAGGGGAAGAGCTGATAGTTTTGCTGATGTGAGATGTGACATAAAGAGAAGCATCATGAATGACTTCAAGTTTTTGGCTGAACATGTGCACTGGTAGACTTTGAGATGAGGAATACTGCAGGAGGAGAAGTTTTGGGGGTGTTGGTGGAAATCAAATTTGGTTTTAGATATGTTAACTTTGAGATGCTCATTCAACTTCCAAGTGGAAATAGGCATTTTGATATGCAAATCTGGTGTTCAGGGGAGAATTTGGAGATGAAGAATTAAATTGGGGAGCCATCAGCATGTTTCAAGCCTAGGACTGAATGAGATTATTTTTGAAGTGAGCATGCATAGAGAAGAGGTCCAAATATTGTGCCCTGAAGCAAGGGATGAGAATACATGGTTGGGTTTGACCCATTTCTGGCTTAGACAAGACCAGTTTCAGTGGATGAGGAAAGTCTGATTAGAGAGGAAAATGTAGAATGGGAGGGGAGGACATGGAAGCAGCAAATATGGATTCTCTATAGGTGGGAACAAAAAGATGGGAGAGGGAGAGATGGCCATATGCTCACTGATAAAACTTAAGGTCTTCTTCCTTATGTCGTCTTGCAGACCATAGGTATGGTTGGGGGAAAAGGGGCATGTTTCATGTATGAGTCAAACATCTGCTTCCTTCCGTCTTTTCCTTTTTTTCTGCTGTCTCCAAGTCTTGGTCTTCTGAATTCAGGCCCTGGTGACTGTTTTCTGTTCATTGCTTTGGTGCTGCCTCTACCAGTGCACTTGTGTCACTCACATGCTAGCACTGACCCACCCTGACCAGTGACACCCATAAAGCATCTCTTTATGTCTTTGTCCCTCCGTCATTGCTGCCTAGAGCTTCTCATCATCAACCTGTCCCTGGATTGTACATGCCTATTGTGCTCTTAGGCTGAAGGAAAACAACTTTTTCTTCTCCCATTCCAAGAATCTGTCCCATATTTCATGTCATGCTGGGGGGCAGTGTGTGTGTGTGTGTGTGTGTGTGTGTGTGTGT
>NW_021152966.1:0-2366 GCF_002837175.3 Physeter macrocephalus | reverse complement strand
CCAATATATGTGTCTGCGTAGGTCAACAGAGAGACTGTGTAGGTATTAGTGGTTGAGTAAACTCTGCGAAGTATACACATGCATCTAACGTACTCTTGCATCTGCGTGGGTGCTTGATATCTCAATCCGGGCACCACAATGTGGCACAGGAAGTGAAGCAGTGAAAAGATGTCGACTTCTGCGTCGGCTACTGCGGAAGAAGCGACAGTTTCAAGATCTAGGACACTTGTTCGATCGGCCTGCGTCTGACGACGCATTTGGTAACATATGAGTACCTCTGTAGGAAGACTACGAAAGTTAGCTCTCTTCTGGTCACCCTGAAAGGAGAAGGGACGGCTAAGAAACCCAATGTGTTTGACACTCGTGCAGGCTTGGGATGTGTGTGATTGGGAGTTATTCCTGACTTTTTCGCCGAAGTGGCCGCGGAAGTTGCCCTTGCACACATTTAGGTACATGCAAAGACGTCTATACTTGTTCCCCCGTCAGGAGTTGACTGCACACTTTTCTTCATCGCAAGACTCGCCCTCATTAATAACGACCCCTCAACCTTAGAGCTGTTGTATGAGGAACAGCTCTATAGTAAGCAGTGGGAGTTTTGTTTGCGCTCTGTTATGTAGAACGGGGACTTTAAATGAATCTACACCTAAGCACGTATACTTCTGTATAACTCAGTGTTTAACTACGCATACATATGTATGTATATATATATACACGCACGTATTCACATACGTAATAAGCGTACGAAAATCGAAATCCTACGTGCAGTTCGTGGCGGGTGCTCCCTCATACGCTTAACACCAGAGTCAAGAGGAACAGTTTTCAGTGTGAGCCACCTTTATTTAACAAATGTGTGCAGCGGTGAGAGGGTTCGTGTACTAGAAGCGTTCGACGCGAGCGATGATGTTCTTTGTGGCCACGATGATTGGAGACGATGATGTGACAGAATGCGAAGAGGAAAGTATACATATACACATCTGCGGTTTTTCTGATGTATGAATATGATGATGTATGCATTTTGTCACATGTACACATGTACACAGAGAACTTCAGATGGATCCCAAAACTTTACTGCTGTCGTTTCACGTATGTCTGAAGTGAACACGTTCCTCATAATGGTGTGTAGGGAGAGTACTTGTACGTGTACACGCGTGTGTGGGAACTTTAACAGAACAGTACGGGTCTTTGTAGACAAATCAGTTTAAATGCAAGCGGCCACGGAAGGTACAGCAGGTTACGTGTAGAACTAGCCACGTGCACGAACCCACAGGAGAAACCTCGACAAACATATATGTAGAGGGGGTCATTCTCTAAGTACAGCATTCACAGCTAGTACGTTCACAAAGATAATGGTGATGATGACGACGACGAGAAGAAGAACCACTCCGATTGAGTTGCACATTGCTAGTGCATTTGTTTTCCTCACGTATGATCCGTTATGCCGCAGTGAGTACATGTATACACTTCATTGGAAAAACAGAAATTCTGCGCTCCGTACAGCTTCTGCGACTCTGGTTAAGTCAGCGTTACGTGCTTGCTCATCGCCCTCTCTTTCTCTCGGGCCACTGTGTCTACGTCTATGTCCCTTTCTCTCTCTCTATATATATATACATGGTTCATACTACTAGATCAAATTTCTAGGTGGAATTGCCAGAATCAGCCCGTGTCTCACTGTAAAAATACATCTACCACTCTGTATAAGTGCGTGTGTGTATATCTCTATATAGTGAACGTAAACGTGCGTCTCTCTTGTACAAGGTGATACTAGTTGTTGGATCAACTCGTTTGTTCGGGCTGAACGGGTAGAACTCGCAACGACAGTGTGACTGACGTCCGCAGTGATAAAGTGGTTAACGATGTCTTCGTCAGCGTTGAACACCGCGTTCCATTAAGGGTGTTTCTTTCTTGCATTATCGAGTACGAGTATTGCCACCTTATTTATACATTGTACTATGTTCAAGAGCGATGTGTCCATGTTATTTTTGACAGGCTCTCCCGTGTGAAGTGCATATGTGTAGATCCCAATCCAGTTTGTTCTGTGTGGTTAACATAACAGCACACCCATCCTGGTCTACACATATTTGTATTTTCACACGTGAGCGTACGCACACGCGCACGCCAGTATGCGTATTGCGCAACAAGGCAGGAAATTATGCATCACGTATGGCCACATACACGTACATTCGTTCATACATATACATATGTATACACGTTTGTACAAAGTGAATGTTTGTTACGGACCTTACCACTCGAACGAGAGGATGGGAATCTGCATGCTATAGTTGTGCTGGGCGGCTACTTCCCTCACCTACTGTCCACAAGTTCTGCTTTCCAGACTTCTTCCGACCTGAGCGATCGAGTGACAGTTC
>NW_021152965.1:0-2366 GCF_002837175.3 Physeter macrocephalus | reverse complement strand
AATGTGGGCTTTTCGGGTGACGTGGTTCCTTCTGGGTTACTCATGCCCTTTGTTTAACGGCCTCTTTGGTGTGAGGTGGTTTGTGCTGGGGTCCTCATCCCCTTTGTGATTTTGGTTTCTGGTGTGAGGTTGTTCCTGCTGGGTTCCTCTTTCCCTTTGTGATGTGGGCCCTTTGGTGTGAGATGGCTCCTGATGAGCTTTTCATCCCCTTTCTGATGTGGACCCTGTTGTGTAAGGTGGTTCCTGCTTGATTCCTCATCTCCTCTGTGATGTGGGCCATTTGGCGTTAGGTGGTTTCTGATGGGTTCATCATCCCTTGTGTGATGTGGGATTTTGCTCTGACGTGGCTCCTGCTTGGTTCTTTATCCATTGTGATGTGGGCATTTGGTGTTAGGTGGTTCCTGGTGGTTTCCTCACATCGTTTCTGATGTGTGCTTTTAGTGTGAGGTGGTTCATGCTGGGTTCCCCATCCACATTGTGATATGGGCTTTCGTGTGTGGTATTTCTTGCTGGGTTCCTTATCCTCTTTGCGATGTGGACGTTGACGTGTCACGTGGTTGATTCTGGGTTCCCCTTCCCCTTTGTGACGTAGGCTCTAGTTCCGAGGTGGTTCCAGCTCTGCTCTTCATCCCGTATGTGATGTAGAGAGACAACTGTGATGTGGTTCCTGCTTGGTAATTCATCCACTTTGTGAAGTTGGCCCTTTTGTGTAAAGGGGTTCCGGCTTAGTTCCTCTTACCTTGTGATGTGGACAATTGCTGTGATGTTGTTCCTGCTGCCTCCCTCTTCCCCTCTGTGAAGTAGGCCCTTTAACGTGACGTGGTTCCTGCTGGGTTTCTCATACCTTTTACGATGAAGACGATGAAGCGTGAGGTGGTTCCTGCTGATTCCACATCCCCTTTGTGACGTGGGACCTTTGGTGTGAGGTAGTTCATGTTCGGTTCCCCATCCCCTTTGTGTTGTGGGTTTCATGTGTGGTACTTCCTGCCGGGTTCCTCATCGCCTTTGTGATCTGGACGCTGACGTGTCATGTGGTTACCTCTGGGTTCATAGTGCCCATTGTGACGTGAGCTATTGCTATGAGGTGGTCCCCGCTGCAATCCTCATCCCCTTTGTCATGTGGATAATGATATGTGAGGTGGTTCCTACTGCTTTCCTCATCCCATATATTAGGTGGGCCCTCTGGTGTGAAGCTTTTACAGCTGGATTCCTCATACCCTTTGTGATGTGGGCCCTTTGGTGTGAGGTTGTTCCTGCTTGGTTCCTCATCCCCTTTGTGATATAGGCCCTTTGGTGTGAAGTGGTTCCTGCTTGGTTCCTCTTCCCTTGGGATGTGGGCTTTTCGTGTGACTTGGTTCCTTCTGGGTTCCTCATGCCCTTTGTGATATGGAACCTTTGGTGTGAGGTGGTTACTGCTGCGATCCTCATCCCCTTTGTGATTTGGGTTTCTGGTGTGAGGTTGTCCCTGCTGACTTCCTCATTCCCTATTTTTTCTGGGCCCGTTGCGGTGAGGTGCCTCCTAATGGGTTCTTCATCCCCTTTCTCTGGGTTCCTCATTCCCTCTGTGATGTGGGCTTTTACTTTGTGGAGGTTCCTACTGCGTTCCTCATCACTTTTTTGATGTGGACAATGACGTTTGAGTTGGTTTCTGCTGCGTTTCTCATCCCGTCTGTGCCTTGTGCCCTTTGGTGTGAAGTGGTTCCTGCTTGGTTCCTCTTCCCTTGGGATGTGGGCTTTTCGTGTGACTTGGTTCCTTCTGGGTTCCTCATGCCCTTTGTTATACGGGCTCTTTGGTGTGAGGTGGTTTGTGCTGGGGTCCTCATCCCCTTTGTGATTTTGGTTTCTGGTGTGGGGTTTTTCCTGCTGGGTTCCTCTTTCCCTTTGTGATGTGCGCCTTTTGGTGTGAGATGGCTCCTGATGAGTTCTTCATCCCCTTTCTGATGTGGACCCTGTTGTGTAAGGTGGTTCCTGCTTGATTCCTCATCTCCTCTGTGATGTGGGCCCATTGGTGTTAGTTGTTTTCTGCTGTGTTCATCATCCCTTGTGTGATGTGGGATTTTGCTGTGACGTGGCTCCTGCTTGGTTCTTCATCCATTGTGATGTGGGCATTTGGTGTTAGGTGGTTCCTGGTGGTTTCCTCACATCGTTTCTGATGTGTGCTTTTAGTGTGAGGTGGTTCATGCTGGGTTCCCCATCCACATTGTGATATGGGCTTTCGTGTGTGGTATTTCTTGCTGGGTTCCTTATCCTCTTTGCGATGTGGACGTTGACGTGTCAGGTGGTTGATTCTGGGTTCCCCTTCCCCTTTGTGACGTGAGCTCTAGTTCCGAGGTGGTTCCAGCTCTGCTCTTCATCCCGTATGTGAT
>NW_021152964.1:1400-2366 GCF_002837175.3 Physeter macrocephalus | reverse complement strand
CATGCACGTAGGATGATGATACGTACATATGACAAACAAAATCTCAGTTTCCACCTTATCCCTTTAAAGCAATCTTTGCAGTCAAAAGCATAAACCTAACAGCAACACACATTGCCTCTACAGAATCCTCCTATATTCTGACTCGTGAGTTTTTATCAACCTTAAGAAGGCATAAACGTACACTCGAGGCATTTCTGTAGTTTTGGTTCATGTGCGTGTGCCGCCACGTAGGAAACTTAGTTACATATAGCATGTCTGAGGTGTGATGAAAAGCGCAAAACAGTGTGCGGCATGTACCCGTGCGTGTCTTCGTGTATTCCACTGACCAACGCTTTTGTCCTTCGCATTGTGCACCTGGATGTTACACATTCAGTTCTTGGAAATTAGTGGTAGAGGAACAATAGTGCGGACGCTTATCAAGTACTATATATACGTTCTGCATCTTTGTAGAATAACCCCTAAACGTGATTAAAACAGAAAAAACCTCCGGTGAAAGTACACGCTCATATAATGCCTTTGTGGGGGCCAGTGCCATACCTTGGCAACAGTGTTTCGTATACATGTATTTGGCAACAGTCGCCTTCTACTGTAACTTCCATGACCCTACTAGACTGTAGAAACGGTTATTGTGGATGGATGATAACCGTACTCGGCTTCGGACTAACGAAAAGTACCAACTAAAGGCACTTGAATCAACAGGAGAAACACCATAGTGCGCCTTTATACGGTCGCGGAGAGTAGTCGTACAAGTGATGCATGACACCATTTGTACCTCAGGTCCAGTTCCGTTGACTAAGGACCTTTTTCTTTATGGTCGTAGATGAAACAACTTTCTCTCTCTTCCCCTGTCGCTTTTTCTCTGTATTGTCTTGACTTTACTGGTATACTGTTTGACGCACTGATACCTGCACATCTTCAGTTCCGTGCCTCTCTCATCAATGTAGATTTGCATTCGTAATAAGGTGG
>NW_021152964.1:0-288 GCF_002837175.3 Physeter macrocephalus | reverse complement strand
TCATCCCACTTTCGCCCTCGTTCGTAGTAAGACCAGCACTTTTCCTTGGCATCTATCGTCGTATTTACCATATCTGGTCTCCCTTTGCTTTGAAGCGATGAAAGCATCACCCCCTTCGCTGAACCGTGTTCTACGATACAGATAAGCGTGCGTTCCGCCTCTGGACACCTTTTTTTTCTTCCAGTGCACACATATGTACATACATAGACGGCGTATTTTCATACAGGCAATGTGGATAATCGTGCTCTCCGTCTTCTAACGAACATAAATCTACATACGTAGATGGCG
>NW_021152963.1:2035-2366 GCF_002837175.3 Physeter macrocephalus | reverse complement strand
ACATCCGTGGGGAAATTGAATTTGTAAAACGCATGTCTGCGTTGCTGTGTACTTGCGGAGAGCGTTCGTACCACAGTATGCAGGCTCCAATAATGTGGTATACGCACATCTAGTTGATGAGTGCATGTCGCGCTTGTTACGCTAGGCATCGAGTGAGCGAGTTTCTATTGCCTCTCTCCTAAATGACAAACAGTTAAAGAGAATCCGTTGCACATGCCTTTGTCCTTTTTGCACTTATGTACTAGAGAATTAATATACTTCACTAGTACTGAAGCCGCACCTCATTCAAAACTAGCATAGCCCGGTTACCGAGTTGGCTCCTTGTGCGCAT
>NW_021152963.1:0-341 GCF_002837175.3 Physeter macrocephalus | reverse complement strand
CGGGCGCGCCCACATACCCGGAAGTGTGACAGATCTTCAATCACTACTTCACGCTGCTCTGAGCGGACTGGCACTCATACCGCTTTCCACGCGCTACGGGTGGGCGCCTGCAAATTCCAGTTTTACGGCGTTTCTTTAGAAAAGAAGTTTGCAGCTGGAGGCAGAAACTCTCGTGGGGGGTACAATTGCTCAACGCCAGACGAAGCACGACAGATCAGGCAGCTTTCAGGTTCCTACGCGACGGACAATGGTAGTACACACGGCTCCTCTTCTACGTTCCTACGCGTCCTCTGTTTTTTGTAGCGCTGATACAGCTGCTTTAGGCGCGGCACCGATTGAGC
>NW_021152962.1:1306-2366 GCF_002837175.3 Physeter macrocephalus | reverse complement strand
TAATGGTCAACACTCGTTGCTGCAAACAATTAACCTCATACATACTGCAAAGTCCCCGGCATTCATCCACTGACAGTAGTAATACTTTGTATCCGGCGCTGCACGGGTAGGAGATACTCGGTGCCGGTCTGTGCACTCTTCCTATGGCAATGTACTTAGTTGCGCTTGCATCATTTAATGTAGTCCGATCCTGTTCTCTTTGAAGAATCGCAGCTGTGGAGGACATGATCCTTACGCGAGTGTCGGAAGGACTCCGAAAGGATTCACTTAGGTATCCGGCTGTGCAAGAGGCTAGACTGACTCTCGCTGCACTAGGGTTTCGAATAATAAGTAGTTCTTAAGGATTCTGGGAACTTAATTGTCCGTTTCACGCTTCTCGGGTGCTGAAGTTTGAGGACGGCGCGAACTACAGACGCTCCGTTACCTCGAGGCGATGCTTTCACGAGTAACACAATGCTCCGTCTTCGCTTGCGCCCTCTAAAGAAACGTAAGAGAGAATCCAAGTATGTTCACGTGGAAATAATGCTTCCAGAACTTTATCTAGTCTCGCTGCGTGTCGCGTCCCATTTTCCGTACAGGCTCCCCCGCCAGCACGAAGTATCACTGAACAAGCGTGCTGGCATTCGATCCCATTTACGGCGCGTTTGCTTCCTAGCTCCGAATAAAGAATGGTTGATGGCTCAGGACTGCTTGATCTCACTACCGTGATTTGAGCGCCGTGCTTGTCATACTTTTCGCCCGTATAGCATATGCAGGAGATCTCTGACAGCGTGTACGATTCAGTTTCGAAAAGCGTTGAGAAGTTCCTTAGCAACCTGGCAGCCACCTCTCCTGCGAATTTCCTTTGTCCCAAGGGCCTTTAGGAGGAAGTCGTCACTTTCTTGCTGAGCATCTATTCTCCGCAAGAAAGATCTCTTCTGATGAGGGCAACGGTGTGGCCGGGCGCTCCCTAGCATCTCTCGCTTCCTGGCGCACATCACAGCACTGGAGGACCAGACGACTCCACTGACAGGGATGGAATGGTCCGACCGACATGGGGGCACCTTAGAGTTGAAGTTCG
>NW_021152962.1:0-271 GCF_002837175.3 Physeter macrocephalus | reverse complement strand
GAAGCGGTTTCTTCCGAATGCGCAAGCGCAGCGTCCACCCTCAGAGTGGATGCTTTCACTCCTCTTGGGCTCCACGAATTCTGCCAAGCCGAGAACTACTCCCAGCAAAGACGCACCCATGGAACACATGATGGAAACTGGCGATGGTTCCAAGTCAGGTACAACTAATTGCCTAGACGCGTAGGTCGTACACGTTCCGCGACATTGGCGGATCAGTTTCGAAGTGGGCGAAGATCGTCCGTTCACGTTGACGCGACATAGATATCAGGTG